>NW_015634016.1:240124-245986 GCF_001515625.1 Sinocyclocheilus rhinocerous | reverse complement strand
GTGTGGAGCGTCTCAAACTCCATCTCTGCATGTTGTTGTGAGTTTGGGTTTATTATAACGTTCATCTGGGAACGCAACGTGCGCGATTTCATCAGATTTGTAAGGTAAATCATTTATAAATCCACGCAAACACAGGAGAATACATCATTATCTTGCGGTTTCAAAATAAAAGCTCAAACCCTCACTCACTCATTTCTGTCATAAAGAAATTTCCAAATATTAAAGATTAAGTGGACATTTTAATGAAATGGTGCTTGGTCAATGTTAAACAAGTGTTAGATCGCACAGTAATGTGTAAAAACAATCGCCAGGCCGTTGGCGCCCCCTGCGGAGCTGTACATTAGCTCTATTCACTGATCTATAATAGAGATTATATTATATTATTTTATAATTATATATAGATCAGTGGCTCTATTGCATTATAATACAGTATTTTAACAGTTTTGTTCAATGAAACCATATGATTTCTTGCTTTTGATACTTTATTTGAACTAATTATTATTGCCTCATTGCTATTATATATGTATTTTAAGTAAATTTAAAGGCTATTGTTCACTTAGCCTACATCTATTTTTATTACCACAAAAATTAATTATTAATTATAATATGTTATTATTAGTAGACCAGAACACGTGGACATGTTGTCATTCTTACACTATAATACTGAACTTTGATTTCAGTGATTTGGACTATGAGATGGACACTTGCTTCTTGCACTCTATGTTGCACTTTACTTTTGCTTTAAAAAAGGATTTCATAGAAATTTGAATTTCGTTTGGAGTTTCACTACTGAAGTCTTCTGTTCATTTTTTTCATCATGCTGGAGATGTCTGTTTAAATCTGTTGTTTACACATTTCTAAGAGTACTTTTAATACTTAAAATTTTTAATAATAACAACTTTTAATAATACAATTTTAATACTTGATTCTAGTGGACTCTAAACATTGCATTTATTTAATGTGAAAACCCAACTGTTGGGGTTAATTGAAACAGATTTTTTTTCCCCCTTTGTAGTTGCACTCACAGCTGTAATGCCCAGAACATGTGGATATATTGACATTAAGAACATGCTGACTTTCTCAGACTTTTGTAATTATGTTTTTTTAATTTAATTTTTATTAGGTTTGTTTACATTTTTACATTTCGTCAACGGCTTGTTTACATTTATACTTTTTTATGGTACACTACTGAATGGCAAAGTTGCAAGTTTAATAAAATGTTCTTTAAAAGAACATTTAGATTAATCGATTAACCAATAAATTAGTCGATAGATTAATCGAAATAAAAATAGTCATTAGTGGCAGCCCTAAGATAATTACAAACACAGGTTCTGTATTCCTCAAACTGCATCAAAATGCATGGATGCAAACACCATATAAATCTGCATTCATTAAATAACACAACATCTGTCACGTTCGCTACTGTGAGAAGGCGCGGAGCGAGGAACGAGGAGATGTGGGTTACATAAACAAGGAGA
This sequence comes from Sinocyclocheilus rhinocerous, assembly GCF_001515625.1. Classification (NCBI taxonomy): domain Eukaryota; kingdom Metazoa; phylum Chordata; class Actinopteri; order Cypriniformes; family Cyprinidae; genus Sinocyclocheilus; species Sinocyclocheilus rhinocerous. Next base: position 244,508 of record NW_015634016.1, on the reverse strand, counting down.
CTTTAATCACATCCAGGGAACCAGGAAAGCACACGTAGCAGAGGAAGTAGACATAAACAATTCCGGACAAAAGAGAACAGAACGGATGTGGGTTACATAAACAAGGAGACTTTAATCACATCCAGGGAACCAGGAAAGCACACGTAGCAGAGGAAGTAGACATAAACAATTCCAGACAAGAGAGAACAGAACGGGCTAGAACTCAAATAGGGCAGATAACGAGGGGCAGACAGGTGAGGAGGATAACTAATAACAAGGAACACCTGGAACTAATAGAACTAAATGGGGACAGGAACAGGAAGGACCAAATAAGGGCAAGGAAGGCACATGGGGAGCAAAACACACACAAAACAAGGAACAAAGTCTGACAACATCTTCCCAAAATTTAGTAGAATAAATCTTACATTTGTGCAAATTATAGTGAGTCTCGTTGGGGCATTTCATAATTATTGAGGTTTCATTATAATTAAAATTAGTCATACAAAAGCTGCAAATCATTTTACATTTGTTCACATTAAATAAATTTGCTGCTAGGACTTTCTTGGAGAAAGATTATAAATAATTGCTCTCAGAGCTGTTAGAAACTGTACTTGTATTGAATTATCATAGGTCGAATTTAAGAAAGGGACGGGGTTTGATGCTATTGGAGAAGTCCTACATTCATTACCAGGAAAAAAAGTATGTTGTTTCACCAAATGATTGAGTTATACAATTTTGAGCTCTAAAAAAATACATAAAAAGAAACATACACATGGATGAATCATTCACAATAATATAAATGATTAATTGATCAAGATGAATTGATAAAATAGATAGGGTGAACAATGCTAATTCTAAATGCTGATGAAGGGGTATTTGAGGCTTTGCTAATGGTGCTGTGGGGTAAATAAGAAAAAAAAGCTGAGAAACAATCCAGTGTTTTGAACTTACCAAAACCTAACTGTCGTATTCTGTCTAGCAACAGATATAAGGAACCTCTCTTCTTACTGGGATTATGCTCTCCTAGACCACCTGAGAGAAACAAAACATACAAGGGAGTTATATTGAGAATGCTGTGAAAGTGATATTTTAATTTTATGAGAACACTGTGTAATTGTTTTTGCTACTCTTTGAGTAAACTTTCCTTAAAGGGACAGTTCCCCCAAAACCGAAAATGTTACCATTAACTACTCATCATCATGTTGTTCCAAACCCGTAAGACTCTTTGTTCATCTTCAGAACACAAATTAATTTTTTTTTTCAAAACATACAAGGGAGTTATATTGAGAATGCTGTGAAAGTGATATTTTAATTTTATGAGAACACTGTGTGATTGTTTTTGCTACTCTTTGAGTAAACTTTCCTTAAAGGGACAGTTCCCCCAAAACCGAAAATGTTACCATTAACTACTCATCATCATGTTGTTCCAAACCCGTAAGACCTTTGTTCATCTTCAGAACACAAATAAAAATTTTTTTTAATGAAATCTGAGAGCTCTCTGACCCTGTATAGACAGCAACGTAACTGAAATGTTCCCAGACCCAGAAATGTAAAATAAATAAATTGTTAAATAAAGTCGTTATTTTTGCTTTCTTTGTGCACAGAAAGAATTCTCGTAGCTTTGTAAAATTGAGGTTGAATCACTGATGCCACATGGACTGTTTAACCGATGTCCTTGCTACGTTTCTAGGCCTGGAAACATCTCAGTTACATTGCTGTCTATGCAGGATCAGAGAGCTCTCATATTTCATCAAAAATATCTTAATTTTTGTTCAGAAGATGAACAAAGGTCTTACGAGTTTGGAACGACGTGAGGGTGAGTAATTAATGACAGAATTTTCATTTTTGAGTGAACTATCCCTTCACATCAAGTTTAACTGGTGCCATTATAAAGTTCCATGAACACAGTCAGTGAGCCGAGAAACTTCCATCACCAGCTCTCTGCCATTATCACACTTATTTTATCTGTCCTCACCTCTCCTCATTCCTCCATTCACCAGCCTCTTCTCCCTCATTCAACATCTCACCTACTCCTGTCTTTTACTCCCAGGGTTCTCACTGAACATCTCTATTCACACATGTCAGTTCCTCTGCTATCTTACTTTTGCATTTACTCTGTCTCTCTCTTTCTCTGGAATTTCTCTGATGGGGACAGGAAAGTGAGGAACAAACAATACTCTGAATCCAAGACACAGGAAAAGTCTGAGCTTTGGGATTAATGTGCGCACAAACACTCTATCTCATGCACATAACACTGGCAGGTATACAAGTGTGTGTCTCCATGACAGCATCCTGATGAATCTGGAAATATCCAAGAAAGACCTGTCCTGACTGGTTTAAACATGCATCAGTTCTCCTGCTATTCCTGGTCCTGATGCAGTTTGCCCTTCTGCCCCGGTGGCACATCCTGTAACAACCCCAGTCAGAGCGGAAACACAAAGCTGAATCCTTATCGTCTTTTTGGCCTCACTTCCATCTTTGTGCTGCCAAAGACTCAGACGATGATAAAAGTGATGTTGCTGACAATGCCGCTACCCAGCAAGGTAAAGTTCTCTTAGTTGGCTGCTAGTCTGTGAGTAGTCATTACTCATACCGGTGATTGTATCCTGTTTTAGACGCAGAGTTTACCTTAACAATGTGCCACTGGGAAAGTCACACACACGCACATTTTGACTTCGGTCAGTTTATATATCAGCAAGGAAGGATTTTGTTAACAATGTTTATTCTAACTCACAAAGAAACAAACATTTGCACACACACATACGCTTCTGCACTTTTCCCACTGCATAAGAAGCAAAAGACAAAGACCTTGCAATGCAAACACACACACAGTTGTTTGCTGATGGTGCAGTGGAGTTGAGACAGGAGCATTAATCAAGTCTAATCACCTGAAGCTATAAACTCCCAATATCCCCACACATTCTTCAACTTCAGTACGACTTCAATAAGTTTAAATCTTCCACAGCCCACAACACAATCATGGACATTCATTCCATCCTTTTGACAACTCAGCATCTTCAGACTGATCAAGACATTATCTTAAATACAAATCCACACAGACTATGTATGTGTGTGTGTGTTTCTGTGTCACCCTGCAGTCGAAACTAAGCAGAGGCCAGCGCTAGATCAGAGCATTTAACGCCTAGAGGAAGGTCTGACTTCAAACATGACATCGGAACAAAAAAAGCACATGGCCAGCTTCAAGGACTGAGTGAAACAGAAGCTCAAACCTTGAACCTTACTGTAGAAAGAGTCATTGTTGTTGTTCTGCACCAGAAACAACCTTCAACCCTCAGCAGCTGCTCAGTGCAGCTTTAACCTCGTCTGCTGCACATCTGCTACTGAACTCAGCTGAAAAAAACATGTGCATTAAAACCTCAAACTAAACTGAGGACCTTTCATTTTTTAAATCCAGATTATGTGACAGATTTATAATGTCTAAAGTGTGTTGTAGGGATCTAGACAGAAAAAAAATACTAGATCAAATAACTAGAACTAACATTAAACATTTAGCAGCCATATTACTTTTTAGATGCCAAAATACGAAACAACGCTGACTGTTCAGAAGCAATGCTCTATAATATCCCATGGGACTGCTGTGAAAGCTCTATTGTTCCATCGATCTGAAAAATTTTCAAGTCCTCTTCATCCAAGGCAATATCTCCCCAAAATACAGCTGGAAAAAGAAACAGAGAAGGATATTATTAGAGGACACAAACACACACTCTTTGGCAGCACCATAGATTGATGGTCTATGTGCTGGCAGACACGTCTGAAACTCAGATCAGCGTGGCCTGAGCTATTGACTGATGCTAATTTAAGGTTTGCTGCATATGCGATCGATTGACAAGTTAACATGAGAGGAAACATCTTAGGTTGTCAACTTGCCCTTTGCTCTCGCACCCTCAAATGCTGATTAAAAATTAATAAGCGGATGCCGGGGAACATGTATATACATCCTGTTGCAATCTGACCAACCCTGTTCACATAATGTCCGTATCGCACTTGTCCTAACATTCCTAACGTTCAGCTACAGTCATGACATCATACATCCTTAAATTATCCTGTCGCCAAGGTCTTAGAGATGGCCATGAAAAAGGAGATAACTAAAAATAAATTGGGAACTACGCCATTTGTGTGTGCGAGTAGTTTTGGCAGGGAATTCACTCCTCAACCTTGATATAAAACAATAAACAATGAAGATTATGCTTTAAGCTATCTTGATTGTTCCATATTGGAATAAACTCTGCCCTTGTGCATGCATGTGTGTGCATATGCGTATGTACACGTAACAGTGAACTGCACCTTTAGACCACCACTATTGTTTCTAATGCATTGTTTGTGTGTATGCGCACATGTGTATACAAGCATCCTTCCTTCCTCCATCAACAATGACAATGTTCAG
>NW_015634016.1:233999-236834 GCF_001515625.1 Sinocyclocheilus rhinocerous | reverse complement strand
AGGTTTGGAACGACATGGGGGTAAGTGATTAATGACAAAATTTTCATTTTGGGGTGGAGTATCCCTTTAAGTCTCAGTCAGCTGTTAACCCAGTAGCCGCTCAGACAATTTACTGACGAAGTAAGTCTGATTCAAACTACTAAATCACAAGTGATTTTGAGGCCGTTTCACAAATCCTAAAAAGTACCACTTTATAAGAGTCATTTGTTCACAAATCGGCCAATTTTCAATGGTTGTCGACAACTGCAGTCTGGAGCGCTGTGATATCTGATGTGCCTTACCCGACGTGTGTCCCTGTCTCCCATGTGACTGCTGTGAAAGCTCTATCGTTCCATCGATCTGAAACATTTTCAAGTCCTCTTCATCCAAGGCAATATCTCCCCAAAATACAGCTGGAAAAAGAAACAGAGAAGGATATTATTAGAGGACACAAACACACACTCTTTGGCAGCACCATAGATTGATGGTCTATGTGCTGGCAGACACGTCTGAAACTCAGATCAGCGTGGCCTGAGCTATTGACTGATGCTAATTTAAGGTTTGCTGCATATGCGATCGATTGACAAGTTAACATGAGAGGAAACATCTTAGGTTGTCAACTTGCCCTTTGCTCTCGCACCCTCAAATGCTGATTAAAAATTAATAAGCGGATGCCGGGGAACATGTATATACATCCTGTTGCAATCTGACCAATCCTGTTCACATAATGTCCGTATCGCACTTATCCTAACATTCCTAACGTTCAGCTACAGTCATGACATCATACATCCTTAAATTATCCTGTCGCCAAGGTCTTAGAGATGGCCATGAAAAAGGAGATAACTAAAAATAAATTGGGAACTACGCCATTTGTGTGTGCGAGTAGTTTTGGCAGGGAATTCACTCCTCAACCTTGATATAAAACAATAAACAATGAAGATTATGCTTTAAGCTATCTTGATTGTTAAGGTTTGCTGCATATGCGATCGATTGACAAGTTAACATGAGAGGAAACATCTTAGGTTGTCAACTTGCCCTTTGCTCTCGCACCCTCAAATGCTGATTAAAAATTAATAAGCGGATGCCGGGGAACATGTATATACATCCTGTTGCAATCTGACCAACCCTGTTCACATAATGTCCGTATCGCACTTGTCCTAACATTCCTAACGTTCAGCTACAGTCATGACATCATACATCCTTAAATTATCCTGTCGCCAAGGTCTTAGAGATGGCCATGAAAAAGGAGATAACTAAAAATAAATTGGGAACTACGCCATTTGTGTGTGCGAGTAGTTTTGGCAGGGAATTCACTCCTCAACCTTGATATAAAACAATAAACAATGAAGATTATGCTTTAAGCTATCTTGATTGTTCCATATTGGAATAAACTCTGCCCTTGTGCATGCATGTGTGTGCGAGTGTGCATATGCGTATGTACACGTAACAGTGAACTGCACCTTTAGGCCACCACTATTGTTTCTAATGCATTGTTTGTGTGTATGCGCACATGTGTATACAAGCATCCTTCCTTCCTCCATCAACAATGACAATGTTCAGACAATGTTCAGCTTTAATCCGTGATCGTGATCCGTATCACATTCATATAAAGCTGGAGTCTCCTCTGGATCACACCCTTCATAGAGGACTGATATTAGCGATGATCTAACCCCACTCCATTTATCAGTGGGACTCTGAAACAATCTAAAACTAAAAAAAAATAAGCATTAAAAATGTCACTTTCCCATCACAAAAAATATATTTTGTATTAATTTAAAATTTATAATTTTTATATTTAGATTACTTTGTTTAATTTAAAAATATATATATTGTACACTGTAAAAAATCCATAAAATTTCTGTTCACATAATGTCCGTATCGCACTTATCCTAACATTCCTAACGTTCAGCTACAGTCATGACATCATACATCCTTAAATTATCCTGTCGCCAAGGTCTTAGAGATGGCCATGAAAAAGGAGATAACTAAAAATAAATTGGGAACTCATTCATTTGTGTGTGCGAGTAGTTTTGGCAGGGAATTCACTCCTCAACCTTGATATAAAACAATAAACAATGAAGATTATGCTTTAAGCTATCTTGATTGTTCCATATTGGAATAAACTCTGCCCTTGTGCATGCATGTGTGTGCATATGCGTATGTACACGTAACAGTGAACTGCACCTTTAGACCACCACTATTGTTTCTAATGCATTGTTTGTGTGTATGCGCACATGTGTATACAAGCATCCTTCCTTCCTCCATCAACAATGACAATGTTCAGCTTTAATCCGTCTTTAAGATCCGTATCAAATTCATATAAAGCTGGAGTCTCCTCTGGATCACACCCTTCATAGAGGACTGATATTAGCGATGATCTAACCCCACTCCATTTATCAGTGGGACTCTGAAACAATCTAAAACTAAAAAAAAATAAGCATTAAAAATGTCACTTTCCCATCACAAAAAATATATTTTGTATTAATTTAAAATTTATAATTTTTATATTTAGATTACTTTGTTTAATTTAAAAATATATATATTGTACACTGTAAAAAATCCATAAAATTTACGTAAAAAAAAGGCAGCTGTGGTTGCCAGAATTTTACTGTAAAAAATATGGTAGCAACATTTTAGGTTTTACAGTTAACTTAAATTTACATTTAAATACATTTAATACAAATACATTTACATTTCATTAACTGATATAATGTTAATATACCAACCAATTGAAGTACTGAAATCTGTTTTCTACCTTTGTAATACACTGATAACTAGGGGTGCTCCGATTGATCGGCTACCGATCACTATCGGCCGATAATCGCTTTGGGATGATTGATCGGCGGTCTCTAAAAA
>NW_015634016.1:232214-233898 GCF_001515625.1 Sinocyclocheilus rhinocerous | reverse complement strand
GTGGGTGGGTGAAATCATTATAATGCTGAAGGTGAGGTAATCACCTTCATATTTCTTAATTAAAAACGTATAAAGTAATTTGAAAACCTTGTGTGAGACGTAATTTCACAAACAGCGTGAGTGAATCATCGCGCGCGCGCGCTCTCTCTCTCCAAATACGCAAATGTCTTCAATTCACCGCATCGCGTCTGTCTATAAGCGAGCTGCACGCTCTTTGTTATACTATGGGCTATCTACAACAATAAAAGAACCAAATCCTCAGAAGACATTCAGCAAATAAATATAACAAACAATAGGGTAAAAAAATGACAAACTATTGCCATGTCTTCCACCTTTTTTATGTACCGAAAATCACGTACATATCACGCTTGCTCCGGTTCTCTCTCACAGACGCGCACACACGCACTCGCGCACACACGCGGACAGAAACTTCTTGTCAACGCCGCCCTGTGAATTTATCAGTAAAATAGTTTCGCAGCTGAAAAGCTACATTACATTTCTCAGTTTGAAGCAGTTTAACTTAAAGATTCGCTATTAGTAGATGCTGCTGCTGAACACTGAGAGACGCACAGACGAAGGTATTCACATGCGCTTAATCTCTGCATTAGACTGCATTAATAACTGCATTAGCCTGCATATCAATGGCTCAATCCTCTGTTATTAGCTCAAAAATGACGTTTTGGAATTTGCAATGGAAAGAAAGAAGGAAATGTCTTGAAACAAATCATCTGAACAATGTCTTGATGTGTGGTTGTGACTCCTGGCCGTTAAAATTATTAGAGAAATAACTCCCGAAGTGGTACGCCGCGCCTATTAATGGAATGGTCTTTCTGAGTTCTCAGACATCCATTGGTCCTGAGATTAAACTTCATCGTAAATGCATTTGCATCCCATTGCTCAAGAGAGTCAGACTAAGCTATGAGCATCAAGGGCCCGTTTACACCTGCTTTTAAGATCTGTCTCTGTGATTCCGTGATAAGATCACAAGTAGTCAGCTGAGACACATTGCTGTTTACACCTTGTAGTAACATGCATCTCAAATGTGTCTCTTGTGATCACTTGTGATTGGAGGGAAGGGTCTATGATTTTGAAACCACATACATCGCTCACTACGTCAGTGTGTTACTGCAAGTTTATACGTTGCAAAAAAAACATAAAAGCACAAAAAGTCCACATACTTGCTTCCAAATATATATTTATACAAAAACAGTGTGCAGTGCAACAGCCAAAGACATTACATATACATGTATATTGCTGCAGCAATGGTGCTTTAAAGGGGGTGAATTTAAAGATGCCAAGTTCCATTAAGTCTTTTGCATCTAGGCCTAGTCCTTTTCATTTTTTCAGATGGACATAACTGACCTTGCGACAGCGATTACTAAAACAGCCCCACTGCTTCTCAAGGGCGGGTACTATATTGTGCACCCAACAAAATGACGCTGATGTGCCAGATGTGTGTGCCATAAACTACTTCAAATGCAGGTTATCAGTGTGCAAAAAAAAACAAAACTGAAAGCACAAGCTTTTGTATCAGGTTGTATTAAAACACTAAATATATTGACAGAGGATGGAAAAAATTGTGAAGCTACAAGAGGAAATCTACTCAAATGTCAAAAAGTGTTTTTCATAAAGGTGGGGTAAGCGATTTCTGGTAGCCAATGTTGACATTTGAAATCACCAAAAC
>NW_015634016.1:230711-231726 GCF_001515625.1 Sinocyclocheilus rhinocerous | reverse complement strand
TTAATATAACTCCGACTGGATTCGTCTGAAAGAAGAAAGTCATAAACACCTAGGATGACTTGAGGGTGAGTGAAACGCAGCCTAATTTTCATTTTTAACTGAACTAACCCTTTAAGCCTTCTTTTGTTCTGCTGACGTTTTCCTCTTTTGTTTTTTATCCGCCATCTCTATCTTTCTGTCGCTCGGCTCGCTAATGTCCGTCTTTTTCACTGAATGCTCTCTCCTCCACATCATGAGTAGACACGCCCCTTACTGCTGATTGGCTACAAGTTTGTTTAGCTAGTCGGCCCGAATCAGTTTTCGAAAGCGTTTTTGAAAAATCGCTTACCTCACCTTTAAAATAATTAACTTGGCCGTATGCATGTCGCCATTGTATTTAGTGGAGAAAACTAATCACTGAAGTGTAAAATGAACAAAAAAAGTCAATGTCATACAGAATGACAAACACTTAATAAATCAATTAATCCCTAAAATTTCTAAAAACATCAACCATACCGTATTATACTATTGCTTTCCTTTGTGCAAATGTAGAAATGTATTATTATAAATTTGAAAGTTTAGTAGTTCATACGTTCTACTGCAGTTTTGGGAATGGAACAAACAAAACTCCATTCACTGGCCTCTCTCTGAATTACATCTACCATAACAACACCTTCTTACCATAGTTTTGTTAATCTAAGAAAAATGGTTTCTATGTCACACACAAAGTTCAGTAAATTTGATGGGCAACAGGGCTGAAACAACAAGGCTTATAAACACAGTGATTTGATTGGCTATTTGGGCTGTCAGTCAATTATCTGTCATAAGATCAACTGGCAAACTTTGTTTGAGCTCAATGGATGATTGACATGTGATTTGGCTTCACTGACTACGTTTACATGGACATCAGTAATCTAATTATTTACCTTATTCTAAATAAGACAATATTATGATTAAGGTGTTTAAATGAGTTGCTTTTAGAATATTCCTTTCATGTTCCCGTTTTACATGTTATAGTACATAGTTTGATTAATGG
>NW_015634016.1:229868-230614 GCF_001515625.1 Sinocyclocheilus rhinocerous | reverse complement strand
TTTTCACTGAATGCTCTCTCCTCCACATCATGAGTAGACACGCCCCTTACTGCTGATTGGCTACAAGTTTGTTTAGCTAGTCGGCCCGAATCAGTTTTCGAAAGCGTTTTTGAAAAATCGCTTACCTCACCTTTAAAATAATTAACTTGGCCGTATGCATGTCGCCATTGTATTTAGTGGAGAAAACTAATCACTGAAGTGTAAAATGAACAAAAAAAGTCAATGTCATACAGAATGACAAACACTTAATAAATCAATTAATCCCTAAAATTTCTAAAAACATCAACCATACCGTATTATACTATTGCTTTCCTTTGTGCAAATGTAGAAATGTATTATTATAAATTTGAAAGTTTAGTAGTTCATACGTTCTACTGCAGTTTTGGGAATGGAACAAACAAAACTCCATTCACTGGCCTCTCTCTGAATTACATCTACCATAACAACACCTTCTTACCATAGTTTTGTTAATCTAACAAAAATGGTTTCTATGTCACACACAAAGTTCAGTAAGTTTGATGGGCAACAGGGCTGAAACAACAAGGCTTATAAACACAGTGATTTGATTGGCTATTTGGGCTGTCAGTCAATTATCTGTCATAAGATCAACTGGCAAACTTTGTTTTAGCTCAATGGATGATTGACATGTGATTTGGCTTCACTGACTACGTTTACATGGAAATCAGTAATCTAATTATTTACCTTATTCTAAATAAGCCAATATTATGATTATGGTGTTTAAATGA
>NW_015634016.1:229428-229787 GCF_001515625.1 Sinocyclocheilus rhinocerous | reverse complement strand
TGAGTTGCTTTTAGAATATTCCTTTCATGTTCCCGTTTTACATGTTATAGTACATAGTTTGATTAATGGTCATTACGTCCCCACTTGACGCCATCCGACACCCAAAATAAGCCAATATTATGATTATGGTGTTTACATGAGTTGCTTTTAGAATATTCCTTTCATGTTCCCGTTTTACATGTTATAGTACATAGTTTGATTAATGGCACACATCATTACGTCCCCACGTGACGCCATCCGACACCCACTTCGGAATTTCACGTATAAACATATAGTTCATCTTTGTGATGATGCCATGTACAGTTTTGGGTGTTTCATTTTTAATTTTATGAAAGCTTCAAGTGCAGTTAATTATTTGT
>NW_015634016.1:225877-228911 GCF_001515625.1 Sinocyclocheilus rhinocerous | reverse complement strand
TCTTCGTGATGATGCCATGTACAGTTTTTGGGTGTTTGTTTTTAATTTTATGAAAGATTCAAGTGCAGTTAATTATTTGTACGTGCATACAGACGATGGCGGTGTTAAAGCTCTTTTATTTGCCGTCAAAAGGTTGACCACTGCCGTGTGTGTATCCTATTGCAAAATGCGGCAAAAAGTCCTACACGACGGTAATAGTGTGATTAAGGTGTTTACATGTCTATACTGCACTTCAGTAACGCGACTAAAATAGGAATACTCCACATGTCTTAATTCGATATCTGTTTACTTCGAATATGACTTTAGCCGGATTAAGGTAAAGAGATCAAAAATCTCTGTTTACATGGTAGATTCTAAATCAGAGTATTGTCTTAATCGTGTTAAAATCAGATTATTGTTGTCCATGTAAATGTACTCACTGTTGTCCGAGATAAAGAGTTTACACTACACATATGTGTAGTCACATGCAGTAGACGGATCACAAAATGTTCTGAAGACATTTAAATCTGTATTTATCACTGACTACTTGGGATCGTCCGCAACAAATGTTAAAACTGGTCTGGGAGAGAGCAGCAATCACTGTCATCACACTCTCAGCAAATGTGCATGAGAGACAGACAGAAAAACTTTAGTCAGTGCCATTGTCGGAGCATGAAAGTACCTTTTCACATGTCAGGATGTGTAAAGCCGTAATTGTTTAATTAGCAAAATGCATTCTAGGAGGAAGTGTGCGGATCGCTGACTCATGTTTCCCTGCTCCAAAACAAACAGTCCATGGCGGAGCGCAGTGCTGACGCTGGAATTTTGGGGAATTTTCGGAAGCTGGCTGTCAGGCCAGAGTGCTCCTGGAAAATCCTCTTTTATTAAACTGACCATCTCCATCTCACACACATACAACAACTCAACTTCTCTGATTATGACAAGCTGACTTCAGAGAAAGTTTAAGTAAGTGCAGTCAAAGAGCCAACAGCTGTCCGATGAGGTCTTGAAAGCTTTGAATTTTAATGTGAGTGTGTCTAGACTTGTGAAGACAGGCTGATGTCATGTGTTTTACATTCAAGTAAAACCTGAATGAAAAATCTAATTCTGTGTATTTGAATACAACACTTTCACGTTGCAGACACTCAAACAATACAACTGCAAGTGAAAGTTTTTTCCCTTTTCACTCACTCACACGTTTTGCTGTGTGCACAGTTTTATGACAAAAACCCTCTTTTGTACCGGGCATGAATGAAGGCGTGTGTGTGTGTGTGTGTGTGAGTGAGAGAGAGATTCTTCTCAAGCTAAGTGGCAGGATGCAGGCTACCAGGAAGAGATAAGTGCCTGAATGAAGTGGGCTTCCACATTCGTCACACACACGCGCACATACACACACAGTGAGGGAAATCAGCGTACAAAGAGATGGAAATGTGTTTAGTGCACTTTAATGGCATGAGATAAGCACACGGCCAAATATTCACATTCTGTTTTCACAAGAACAACAGAAGCAAGATGATCAACCACACAGAGTCATTTCCACCATACAAACACACATATACAAGGTCATAATCAATATGTAAACAGATGGATATTAATCTGACACGTATGTAGAGGTTAAAAATTGACACCCAGCTGCAACACATAATATAACATAAACACAGTTACGCAAACTCAAAGATGAAATAAAAGATCAGACTACTGTCAGACTGACATGAGACCCTCCTACACATTAATCTGACCAGCAGTTCCAATAGTAAAATGTCTGTGTTCAGTGTCCAAAATTAACGCTAAGCACCAATTGTGCAAAAAAATTGGCTTTGGTGAGTAATTAAAACAGTTTTTTTTAAGTGATCGGTTATCAGTGATAAGGGGCTGCAACATAATGTATATTTAAGCTGATTTGTAAAAATGGTATGATTCTGACTTGATCATGTCATTCCAAATTTTTCATTGTTTCAGAGCAGCTTTACAGAAAATAATGTTGGTGATGTTTGTTATATCCTCATGTCATGTCGTATTTAGCAGATTGGGCGATAATATAGTTTACATTTTGCGATGATACGAGCAGTTAAGATTTGCTGTACAGTATATGTGTGCCTATGCAGAGATAAGAAAATCTGTAGCAATTTGTCTGTCTTTTAACAACTTTTACCTCAGTTAAAAAATCTAGTATGCCTATTGTCCCAAAACTCCTTGCACTAAGCCACCAAAACTATTCCATTCAGAATAAAATTATGATGTGTATTCTTCACATTTTTGTGACAGGTGCAGTTTCTCAAAGAGAGAAAGACTAGCTTATCTTGCATAAAGCAATGACTTGACAATGGTGCTGTTTATTACTACTAATAAAGGAAAATTAACACTTAAACAAGTCAAATTTGCTTTGTTCATTCAATTTTCATGAATTACTCACCATTGTTATGCATAACAGTTAATTTTGATGTGAAGACAGCATCTCTAGGAGTAGTTGTCTGCCATTAAGATGTCCTTGTTTACTAGATGCAGACTACTATAAACTAGAGGACTATAAACTACAATTCCACAAAATCAACCACTGCCCTCTATTCGGTTATTAAGCGGTGACGTAAGAAGCGCTGTTTCTGATTTCGGTATGGAGTTAAAGGTTAGGATTATAATTTTTTTGGTAGTATTATATATCACATTGTGAGTGTATATTAGCACCTTTTGTTGTTTTCTCGTGGTATCTGATAGAGCGTTTGGACACAGAAGCTGTGACATGTGACGTCAGACTTAACAAGCGGATAAAACTATTGGGGAAAAAATAATGTTTAGGCAATGAAGAAAGAGTGAAGAATGAAGTGCAGAAAGTATCTGACAGGAACTGCAAACACTATGAATGAACAATACAAAGGGGAAGAAAAAAGTAATAGTACACTGTAACTGATTTTTGTAATTTGAACAGTAGTTTACTGTAATATGTACAGTAAGATACTGTAAAATGTGTATTCAGTATTTTACTGTAAACAGCAAAGGATTATGGGAAAATATACGGTCACTACTGTATTTCCTCACTACTGTAAATCAATTTACAGTA
>NW_015634016.1:214271-225453 GCF_001515625.1 Sinocyclocheilus rhinocerous | reverse complement strand
AAAATGACTGAAATTTAACACAACACCACAAACTCATTTTTACTGTATTTTATTTACACTACAAGTCAAAAGTTATTGAACAGTAAGATTTTTTATGTTTCTTACAGAAGTCTCTTCTGCTCACCAAGCCTGCATTTATGGTAAAAATTTTTTAAAGACATTATTGTACTGTAAATGCCATTACAGTAATGATACTGTAAACATTTTTACAGTAATTTACTGGCATCCAGCTGCCAGTAAGTTACTGTAAAATTTACAGCAACCTATTTACAGTGTATAGTTTTAGCTTTAGTGGGTGTTACTTTGACAGATGATCCATTACTACAATTTTGTATATACCATAAATTCACCACTAACATATTCTATGTTGTTTTATTCTATTTTACTTGTCCTTTTTTTAACTTGCCCTTTTCTTTTATATTTCTCTTTACTTCCTATATTACTTTCTTTATCTGGCTTCATTTATTTTCTGTATTGTATATTTCATTACTGTAAGTACTGTGTAAACACTTACTGTAAATGCTGACAATCATGCCAATAAAGATGTTGACTCTTATTCTGAGAGAAATATAAAAAGTGGCATCAGCTTTCTTTTCTGTGTGTTTGCCCCTAAGTCTGTCCGCATACACCCCCAGTAAACTCCCTCGGGTTTGTTTATGTTTCTCTTGCCTAAACAAGGAGGCGTGGGCTAAATTTGCATAATCAGAAAAGATTGGTTATTCTGTAGCAGCAGTGTCGTTAGGTTTACAATGTCTTAAGATAACATAAACAGATAACATCACCTAATGACTGTATAATGTAACTAGCCCTTTAGTGACCCATTGAAACCAATAGAGCTCTTGGTTTCTGTAAACAAGAACAGAAGTTCTAAACAATGCATTTACCTCATTAATGGAGCTAATAGCCTTCTGTTATGTCAACCACAACAAACCATTAATAGGAACTCATGAAAGTGGTACACCTTGAACATACAGAAGTAAATGCAAGCATTTCAGGTTTTGCAGCGCTTGGGGTGAAATTTCTAAAAATGTACAAAACAACCGCAAACTTAACCAAACCAAGTTGCCACACCAAAAGCCTTCCATATAGTTAATATAGGGAGTGAATAATGTCTTGCTTTATATCCACAAATGCCAAAATATGTATTTTACATTTTTTTTCAACTGCTTACACACAAAATCTTTACTTGTCACACAATTTCTGAAACCTGACACTCAAACAGCAGAACCACACACCAAATCTGCAAAACCATATACTAATTCTCGGCCTTTGACTCAGTTCTCAATTTCATAAAACACTTTTTGCAAAACACAACACACAATTTTCTATGTAACACACAAAAATCTAACAGGAATTAATATTATGGCAAAAGTGTTTGCAAATGTTTGCTTTTGAGATGTGATTGTGATATTTTGAATGCCGCGCTTCATTTTGCAAGAGATGTGAGGAATTTGGCATTTTGTTTGTGCAATTCTTGGCTTTGTGTGTAAAGTTTTTTTTTTTTTAAAGGCAAAGTTTTAAAAATGTAAGCAGTTGAAAAAAACTGTAAAAGTATGGTTAAGTCTAGTGTTTAGTAATTACAATTAGTGTACAATACATGTAAAGGAGAAACAGATATTTCAGCAAAAGTATATGTGACCCTGCACCACAAAACAAGTCTTAAGTTGCAGGGGTATATTTGTAGCAATAGCCAAAAATCCATTGTATGGGTCAAAATTATTGATTTTTCTTTTATGCCAAAAATCATTAGGACATTAAGTAAAGATCATGTTCCATGAAGATATTTTGTCAATTTCCTATGTAAATATAACAAAACTATTTTTGATCAGTAATATGCATTGCTAAGAACTTCATGTGGACAACTTTAAAAGCGATTTTCTCAATATTTTGATTTTTTTGCACCCTCAGATTCCAGTTTTTCAAATAGTTGTATCTCAGCCAAATATTGTCCTATCCTAACAAACCATACATCAATGGAAAGCTTATTTATTCAGCCTTTGGATGATGTATTTAAAAAAATTGACCCATATGACTGGTTTTGTGGTCCAGGGTCACATATGTGATGTGATGTAAAATTGTGGGGAGACTAGGGACCATAAATCAGGTATTTTTTTGCAAAGTGTAAAAAAAAAAAAAAGAGAGAGGGTTGTGATTAGGAAAAGGGGAGGGGTTTAGAGGGTAGAATATACAGGTTATACAGCATAAAAACATTATGTCTGTAGAAAAACATGAAAACCCAACATGTGTGTGTGTTGTCAAATACTTAAAGGGTTAGTTCACCCAAAAATGACAATTCTGTCATTAATTACTCACCCTCATGTCGTTCCAAACCCGTAAGACATTCGTTCATCTCCAGAACACAAAGTAAGATATTTTTGATAAAATCCGAGAGCTCTCTGAACCTCCCATAGACAGCAAGGGTCCTAACACGATCAAGGTCCAGAAACATAGCAAGGACATCGTCAGAGAGCTCTCGGATTTTATCAAAACTATCTTAATTTGTGTTCCGAAGATGAACGAAGGTCTTACGGTTTTGGAACGACATGAGGGTGAGTAATTAATGACAGAATTTTCATTTTTGGGTGAACTATCCCTTTAAGGCCAAGGTTTAATACTGTACACCTGTAAACAATTAAACTAAATTTGGGTCCATTCATCTGAAAGGCACAGCAGCTCTCCCCATTGACACTTTGCATTTAATTAGCATGGCTATTTCTGCTAAAACATCAACACAGCGCAGATATGCTAATACAAGGCTACACTGCAGACGCGCCGGTAAAATGCTCCATCAGCTAAGAGAGTGGCTAACGTTAGCATTAGAGAGAACTGGATCGAACACGCTCAATGACCTGGACGGTTTTTGGACAGTCAGCATTTTACCTGGTATGATGCAAAGAACTTCAAGACAAGCAATGTAACACAAACTCCACCAATGCATATCATTACTGTAGCAACAACATATAAAGTTGTGGTTTATGAATTACATGAATTACATGCAAGTTTAACGTCATGGCAGATTAACCCTATATCTGAAATATTATCCTGAGTAGGACATTCAATCATCTTGGGTGTACACTGGTATTTATAAGGGAGTTGGGTACATGTTCATATACATGGCAAAGGCTGTTTACTAGCGTTTTACACTTCCAGTACTAACAGTATGAATTAGGTTCGCCTTGGAATATGTGATAGATATCTGACAGAAATGTGTGTAATAAGGATTAAAAGCGTTTTCTATGTCTATTTATGTATATGTGAAGATGTTGTCCACCCTTTCCCTGTAGTACTGCTATCAACGAGCCTGTCAAAATTCTAGGCTGAATGTTTCAGTTTGGAAAAACAGAGGTCCTCCCTATAACTGCCAAACAGTCATACTCCTACACACATACACCCAAACATAGACACACTAATCCAAACATACATACACACTGCACACATACAAACATTCATACAAACCACTTAAATGCTTTTTTTCATTCTCATCAGTAATCCATATTGATTGTGTGTACAGCATGCGTGCCCTCTGCATGTGTACATACATCTGTCTCATGAAAGCCTGGAAACAATGCCAACACATTGCAGCAGAGAAACAAATGCTCAGAATTATAGTTCATGAGTAAACATAATATATACACAAAGGAAAACGAGAGGGAGATTATGTGAGTAAATCTGTGTGTTGGCATGTGAGAGAGGGAGGAACAGAGCAATTTTACAAAATGTAACTGCAGATGATGCATTTAAATATCTGATCTGCCTTAGGTGGTGTTTACTTACACATCCAAAAGAGGACAGAGTGAAAAATAAATCTTATTATTGGCCTTCCTTATGAAGATGTGTCAACAAACACATAGACATAGTCATCTAAAATTGGCTATATGCAAACATATACACATGGCCCCTTGAGTGTTTCTGTAATCTTTACAGTTTAACCCTGCATATTACATGAAAAATGTATATTTATGTCTATACCACTAAATCTATATAATCATTACACTACGTAAAAGTACAAATACAATTATGCACAACGTAAACGTATATGAAAGTCACGGATTATTTGTAATTACTCGTTTCTTTTACGTAATAATAATTAATAACATTCGTTAATAACTTTTGCATGCCAGCTGTCAGCAGGTGAAATAGTGGTTCACATGGACGGAGTGAACTCAGTTTCAACTTCGTTAGATTGATATAATAATTGCATAAGAGATTGTAAATCGTGCAGGGGCACTCTACCTGCCCGGACAAATGTGCGCGGCACTGCTCGCGGAATGCACGAGTTTATGACAGCGGAGCGCACGTGGCCCCGCGAGCCGCGGAATCATCCCGGGAGAAACCGAATTAAAGCGGGCTAGATAATTTCAGTGGGGGAGGAGGGGTCGTGCGAGGTTTGCGAGGGATATTTCTACGTCAAAAGAAAAAAAAGATTAAAAAAAGAGGCGTCGCTGATGCTCGCGCGCCAGAGGACTCAATGCGTGACCCGTGCGAGTCTCCGCGTAAAAAAATAACCTAAAGTTTGGGAATAAAAAGCGCAACAACTCACTCCTCCATTTAGCATATAACAATACAGCACCGTGTGAATTGCGAATTAGATGTTTATGCTTTCTCCTTTGATCACCTCACAGAAAGTGTTTACAGATCAAACGCATGAAAAAAAACGCACAAAAGCGCCTTACCAGCTTTGCAGGGATCCTTGTAGTCTATCGTTTCTGTTTTATCCTCTTCATAATAATCATAACTGTCATCATAATCTAAGCAGCTGTGCAAGGACACTTTGCCCCAAAAAGTCAAGCCGGCCAGCAGGAGCGTGATCCAATTCATTTTACTGGTCAGTGCAGAGTGAAGGCAGTTCATCTGAAGTTTGAATGAGCGCGGATCAGAGTGGAGTGTCTCGTAAGGGTCCGGTAGTGGTGATTTAGCGCAACACGCGCCGTGTGGACATTATCATCTTCATTATCATCATTGGTCCGGTTCGACAGACGGGGCAGGACCGTCAGCGTCGCGGCATCTCAGCTGGACGCCCAATGCATCGATATGAACCGGCAGATACCAGCTCACTTTTCTTTTCTCTTGCACAGTCAGATTTCCTAAAGAGGCAGAGCTGCAATGAAAGCCAGTCTTTAAATGAAACAAGTAAAGACACTGGTGGCAGGGGGTGAGGCGTGATGTACATTTAAATTAATATTTAAATTAAGATGTTTAACCTATTTAAATGAATGAGAGCAGGGTTTTACAGAAGCTCAAAATCTTGATAGATAGACAAATAGATAGATAGATAGATAGATAGATAGATAGACTTTCCTATGCACACAAACTACTTACTTCTTTAAGAACAACAACTATACATCTTTCGTGCATTATAAAGACAGGAAACTATCTGATTTTAACAATACCAACCGAGTTCACCCAAAACGAGCCGGTAGCTGTAAAAGTCACACTCTCACTAAAATTTGAGCAATAATCCGGCAAAAACACTGTTTTCCCGTCGCCTATACAAAACTTCAGGATGTAACGCAAGTTTCATGTAGGTGAGATCGTATTTAAAAACTGTTATAAATACAATAGTTGCTTTATTAGGAGGTGACAGTAAAAGCGGCTGTGGTGTGACATTTAACAAACCTGTTTAACTCCCCTCATAAAGTAGGTCTGTCTCTCTCTCCCTCTCTCTGTCACACACGTCTCTGAACTAAAAGCAGTTTCTCAGTGTGTAATTTGCTGCGAGAGGCTGCTTTAATTTGGACAGTGTGGACCTCAAAATAGCTGCAGCCTGCTGGAACAAGGAAGCTAAGAAACACTAGAAAAAAAGCAGGCTATTGCTGATTTATACATTTGTTCCATTCAACACATCTCGGTTAGAATATACAAACTTCTGTGACTTGAGTGAAGTGACTGTCAAAACGCCGAACGGACTTCATGCAGGCAGCTTTGAGCTCGTTTATCCACTCTCAGGTCCTGACTAATACAGTTTACCGGCCATAACCCCGGGGCCTGGTCTCCTTTAACGCCTATTTACCTCAGGAGAGTTTACTGCGAAGCCGTTACGGTTTAAGCGCAGCCGTCACATCTGACAGAACAGAGCGCGCCGCGTCCAAGTAAGCGCGAGGAGACTCGAACCTTTATCGCGCGCTACTTTACAAACATAAAGAATAGACGCGCCGTACGTTTAACACCGTGGCGTCAAACCTTGTTAAAATATGAGAGAGACGGAGTTTACCTCAGAGAATCTCTCTCTCTGGAAACACTTCTTCCACAGCCACTGGAATATTATAGTGCGCTTGCTGACTGGTACCGTTTATTCCAAACATGCCCATTTCCCTGGAGATTAACGCGTCTCTCTCTTTCTCCTGACACACAAACACAGAGATTAATATCCCCTCCCTCCCTCACAGCAAGGTAACTGTGTGTTGACGTCACGCCATCAATCCATCAAGCTATGCCTCACTTTGCACAACTCATGCACTGCACGACAAGAGCACTAAATGTTTGTAGACGGGCTTTATGTGGTTAAAATGATGAATGACTACAGCATGCATGAATGGCCGCTAACATCCTTACAGCAGTCAGAGGGAGTAGGTATAGTGGCTAAACAATTCAGTGCAAAGATGGTCTTGACAGGAGGGGAATCTACTTGGTTGGGTGGAACAGGAAAGATACTCTTAAGTAAAGTAGGCTATGTGTGAGTGCATTTTGCCTACATTGTGGGAAACGAAAACACCTTAATAAACAATAGAACATATTATTTATTTTTCATGTATTTATTATTCATAGTATCATTTGTTCGATTACAAAACAGTAATATTGTGACATATTACTACAATTTAGAAAGAGCTGTTTATTTGAATATTTTAAAATGTAGCCTAATGTATTCCAGTGATGGCAAAGCTGAATTATCAGCTACATGATCCATGATCCTACATGAAATTATTCTAATATGCTGATTTGGTTCTAAGTTATTATAGGCGCTCAATTATTAATAATGGTTCTCATTATCAAAGTTGAAAACAGCTTTTGCTGCTTAATATTTTTTGTGAAAATCATGATGCATTTTTGCAAGATTCTTTGATGATCAGAAAGCTCAAAATAAATCTTTTGTAACATTATACATGTCTTTACTGTCACTTTTGATCAAGTCAATGTGTCCTTGATGAATAAAAGTACTTTTTTTTTTACTTAGCCCAAATTTGTATCACAATTTCCAAAAAAAATAATATTTTGAGATTGATACCATGCACTGCAAATCTTTCCTGTTTCTTATTCAGGGTATTACATTTAGGATCGTGAGACAATGAAGACTATATAAATGCAGCCTTGGTGCAGATAAGATATTTCTTTCTTTTTTTTATATTATTGTACACACACACACACACACACACACACACACCATAGATAGATAGATAGATAGATAGATAGACACTGTGGGGACCTAAATTGAGGTCATGCATGGGTAAACAAGCTTATAAATCATACAGAATGTGTGTGTTTTTTGAGAGAATGTAAAAATGCACAAAGTTTTCTGTAAGGGGTAGGTTTAGGTGTAATGTTCCTATAAATGGTGAAACATGTTGAAAACCATCTTATAACATCATCTGAGGTGGTCTTCATTGTTTGAAATCACCCACAAAAAAATCTCTTCCTTTACATCAACAGATTATATTTGGGGTTTAGATTATGTTATAGGTTTAACAAATATCCTCTGCTATAAACCGTTGTGCCAATGAGCTGTCCCTTCTAATACAGTGAAACCAAGTATGTAATGTAGTTATTTCATAATCACACTCAATCATTTTTCAGCCCAGTGCATGCCAGCAGCTAAATACTGCATTTGATGAGGCTTTCCATTGAAATTAATAACCTAATTAAAAGTGAGCAAAAAACTATAAAGGCTTTTATAGAATGTGGTACTATCATGAGTCCTTATAAAATCACTACACCTCACTAGTCTAAATAAACCACTTATTATATATCACATGTGACCAGGTAAAGTGCAGCAAATTGAATATATTAATTGATTTGAAGATGCCACTGCTCCCTGTACATACTACTAGTAGAAGAGTAGGTTATGAGCTCTTAAACCTAAAATGTTTGAATTACTCTACTGGAATCTCAGTGCGGGTCTTACACTGCCAGTACTCCAACACTAATCAGAGGTCTATTAATCTGATCCACAGTAACCTCAGCAGCTATCCAATGTTCATTGGGATGGAGGCGTAAGTGAGAAAATGAATTAAATAAAGAGGTGATTAGTATGGAGCTACCAGATTAACTGACATAGGCTACAGTTTGACTTGTCTTTGAGTCTGGCTGAGAGTGGACTTAAAATGTGAAGTCACAAATATATTGGTTCTTTTTGGTTCTTAATGTAATAAAGGCCCAAATTTAAATACATTTTTGAATAAAGTCTCTATATTTCTAATACTTTTTTCCATAAATGTGATATGCAATACATTTTGGCACAAATGTCAAACATGTTTTCATAGAACATAGAGATGTAAAAGCCATGACAGACCAAACTGATGGTTGGCTGTCATTGAGCATCTGTTGGTCCAGTTTTTGCTGTGTGTTCTGCACCAGTGGAACTAGTCAGATCACCATTGACAGCTTTTCAGCCAATTAAGTATATTGTATCAGCATCAGAGCCATTGTGCAAGAGATCACACTGATTGATTATCCTATATGAGCATTCCGATATGTGAATATTTTCATAATGACACGGCTGTCTGGAATGAAATAAGTGAAGATGAACTGATCAACATGATTTATGTTGAAAATAGTTAGCAATGACAAATATAGACTACTGCCACCAGCTGGTATGGAAAGTTATTTCCTCTCATGCAAGCACAGAACATACATGCTAGTTTGGCACTTGGGTGTAGTCTTTGCGGTGTGTTCTTCAAGCTCAATTTTTTTCCAGTGGAATACAGTGGAACGGGGTGAAAAAAAAACTATTATGTTTCACAAAAGATACAATTTTTTAGCTTGGAATGACATAAGTAAATTATAACTTCTTCTTTTTAAGCACAGACCTGACAGACATATCAAGCAAACACTTGGGCAGTTTTTGTCCAAAAGAGCTCATGTAAAGAAACAAGAAGGACAAACAGCTAATAGAACTATAATTTATTGTAAAGAATTTTAACTATTTGCAAATTATATTTGCATCATACTAATGTTTGTTCTAACCACTAAACCTCAACCTAAAAACACACTTGAATCAAAGTTTTACCACATTCTAGTTTAAGTCTGTGTATGACTTTACAAGTGATTTACTAAAAGGCAATCAGGAAAGCCAGGTAACTACTTCATTCAAATACGGATTCATTCTGAATGTTATGCCTACTATGCGGAATGCTCGCGGTCGGCATCTAATTACCGCGGTTATGCGGTAATGCGGTTATCGTCACAGCCCTATGCTTACATGAATTACATGAATTATATATTTTTGATTCAAAATGGGTAACACTTTAGAATACTGTTCTGTAATTAATGAATAACTTCACAGGAACAAATGACTAATGCACTATAAGCATTCTAGTAACTACTATTAACTAACAAGAAACTCTGATTAACGAATCAGTAAGTAATAGCGCTCAGTTGAAACTGGTAGTTCACGATTAGCCAGGGGCGGCGCCAGAGAATTTTGAACGCAGGTGCTGAGGGGGTGCTAGATCATTGACGGGGAGCTGGGCAATTCAGGGCTCCAGACTCAATCTTCCCACTGGTCGCTCTTTTGCAACTAACTTTCTCAGTTGGTCGCATGAGCACATTTTTTTTTTTGCTACAACATGGGATTAATCAATGCATGCTGATGAACTTTTATCATAGTTTATAGTTAAATGGAAACGAAAGTGGTTAACATTCAACCAGTTCTTTTTTATCAGTAGTATTATTTGTGATTTGAATTTTGTGAACGGGAGTTCCACTTTTGCTATGTTATAAGCCGGGCTTCAGATGCTTTCACTTTCGATTTCGCGATCTTGTCACGTTTTACAATAAAAGATAATTGTCTGTTTTGCTTACATCTATACACCTTTCACTTTTTAAGACTAAAACAAAAGATGGATTCATTGTTATTCTTAATTAAAAAGCACAAAAACAAAACAGTAAGATACAATGACAAACTAGCTTCAGTGTTTCCCCTGCCATTATATTAGGGGGGCGGCCCATTTACCACTCTTACTGAAGCGCGCGTGACGCTTGCGGTGATTTTAACGTCTGCCTGCCGTCTCACTAAATGAGGACATAAATACATGAACAACATCTCCAGAACTGCTCTGAGAGTCACTTCATGAGCATTTGACCATTTCATTTGAGTAAAACTATCCTCATATCATATACACACAGAAATGTAAAGGTATTCACGGCAACCCGTCAAAATAAAAGTTTGGTTTAACTTGAAGGCATTGCGGCAGAAATATATTACTATTATTCAGTAGAATGTACATAACAGGCTGCTGCTACTGCTACTAAAATGATTAAAACCTTATTTTTAAAGTATAGTCATACAATATTTCTTCAGTGTTTTAATTGTAATATTAAATGACCTTTATTTTCCAAAAAATAAATGTTGCTTAATTTTCATTACTTAAAAGATAGATTAAATGAATGTTTTATGCCTTTAAAAAAATGTAAATACACAACACAGAATTTCTGAGCAAAAAAATCATAAGGCTATTGTAAGAATAAATGAAACTTGTTTTTATGCTTTCAAATAATTAGACATGCTAAAACAGAATTTGGTAACAATAAAACATAAGGTTGGAAAAAATAAAACATTTCATAGGGCCCTAAACATGTAATATTTATATATAATATTTATTTTTATATAATATTTATTTTATTAATTTATTTATATATAATAACATGTAATAAGTTTCATGATTTTAATTAATTAGACATGCTTTTTGATTAACAGCTCCGTGTTTTCCCGCTAAAAAGGAGTCCAGAAACACGATCTGTGTGCTGCTCTCTGGAGTGGAGACCACAGTTCCCGTGCTCGTTCACTGACAGGTAGATGCATTACAATCCACATTACAGTCAATGGATGATTCGCTGAATTAGTAATTTGGTATGTTTTTGTATTTCTGTCAGTAATGATTTGCTCTCAGTCTTTTAAAAGTGATAGGGCCTAACAACAAAATATCCACGTTCTTAGAATTAGAATGTCTAATCAAATTATTGTACCCGA
>NW_015634016.1:213332-213898 GCF_001515625.1 Sinocyclocheilus rhinocerous | reverse complement strand
CGATCTGTGTGCTGCTCTCGAGTGGAGACCACAGTTCCCAATGTCGTTGCATTAACAGGTAGATGCATTACAATCCACATTACAGTCAATGGATGATTCGCTGAATTAGTAATTTGGTATGTTTTTGTATTTCTGTCAGTAATGATTTGCTCTCAGTCTTTTAAAAGTGATAGGGCCTAACAACAAAATATCCACGTTCTTAGAGACAGAGAGAGAAAGAGCGAAGGGAGGCTGCTAAAGACTGCTCAACATTGCAAACATGAATAAAGCTCCAGCAAGCCAGCAGGTAAATCATCATATAGAATATTTCGCAGTTTGCCACACTTTAATTCTTGTAATTAAGTATATTTCCCATTGTAATCACTTGTCTTGATACTAGTAATCTATAACACATCATATTTTATTAAAACCATATTAACAGTAGGCCTATAAAATAGTTAATAAAATAAATGTTCTAAATTAGTTGTTTATTAGTATATAATATAGATTTATGCTGTAAAATATTAAATTAAATGTCTAATACTTATAGGGGAGAGTGGGGTAAGATTAGCCATTTTTTACTTATG
>NW_015634016.1:169179-213161 GCF_001515625.1 Sinocyclocheilus rhinocerous | reverse complement strand
TATCCTAATGAAAGTATTCCTATCATTTTAAATGATCAGTATGTATCTATGACAAAGGGTTCTAAAAATATGGCTTCTTATAAAAAAAGTGTTCCCATGGCTCAGTTTGCCCCGGTTTAGAGGTAATATTTAATTGTTTGCATTTCTGAAACAATATGTTGAACAGTAAAGTTGTAGCCTTCCTAAAAACAAACTAAACAGAGAGTTTGTTGGCTATTAGGGACTACAGGTGGAAAGATATATCTGATTATAATGCTATGAAAAGCATTTTCTGGTTCTTATCAGAGAAGGATTTGGTGCACTTGTACACTGTCCCTATCAAATAAACTACAAAATATGTATATATGATCAACTAAACCAGTAATATCACTGTCACGGTTCTGTGTAGAATGAACTCGCACGAAGATGACGATGAAAGTAAAAGTCTTTAATATTATCCACAACAGGAAGGCATAAGAAACACGTACATGTTGACGAGACCGGACAAAGAAACACTGAACTGAATACAACTTATATGAGGAGGATAATTGACAAGACACACCTGAACATAATGACACAATCAAGGGGAGACAGAAACTAGGTCAATGGAACATGAGGGATCAAATGAAAACAAACACAATAGTTCATTACTGTGACAATCACATTAAAATTCCAGTTTATAATTCAGAGATTTAACTAGTGCCTTATGATGGGGTAAGTTAAAATGCTGACACTGACTTTCCTTGTGTTGCGCGTTTTGATTTCTCCTGGAGAGGCTGCGTGAGCCTTGCCTCAGCAGCGCAACTTTATACCCTACATGCATTTATATACAGTAGCTATATCCACTATTCGCCACTTACTCTAAATGTAATAAAATCAGAATAATATTTGCATTTTGGTGATTGCCTAGTCATTTTTGGTTACTGATATTTTAATCAGGTTACTTGTCTGGCTTAAGCGTTAAAGGGGTCATATGATGCGACTTCAAGTTTTCCTTTCACTTTGGAGTGTTACAAGCTGTTCGTGCATAGATAAGATCCCTAAAGTTGCAAAGAATAAAGTCTCAAACCCAAAGAGATATTCTTTATAAAAGTTAAGACTGGTATGCCGGCAGTTCTGACTCACGTAAGTACGTTTTCATTTAAAGGATTTGCCACTTATGATTCAAACGCGAGTTTTGGGCAGTGTGGATTAATGTTAGCACTTGTTGTTTGTCATTTCTCTTATCACAAATGCAGACATGGTTTTATGTTAACGCGGCGCGATGCGATGCAACACGTAAAAAGACAGTATAAGTCATTATAATCCGTAATTATGTCCCCACTGGATGCAACGAATGCCTCGTTTGTAATGGGTTTGAATGTTTTTGTCTCATCGCTCCGGGACACGGCATCACAATATGATAAGGGGCGTAACATTTCCGTCACACGCTTGAGGTATTCGGCCAATCACAACGCACTAGATAGCTGGCCAATCAGAGCACACCTCGTTTTTCAGACCGATGATCTTTGTAAAAATCGACGCGTTTCAGAAAGGCGGGGCATAGAGGAGAAACAATAATGTACAGTATGTGGAAAATAATGTGTTTTTTTAACTTTAAACCGCATAAACACATTTCATTACACCAAATACACAAAATAATGTTCTTTTTAGCAGCATCATATGACCCCTTTAATGTCGAGCCCTGGATGACACCGGCCCAATTTAAACCCTGATTGTCACCAATGCAACACACAGTAGTGGTGTTTTGTTCCTGACCCAATTAGTGTTTTTGAATGAATCAGTTGAGTAAATGATTCAGTGACTCACTAAGGCATTCACCTGTCCTGAATGAATCAGCTTTTTTCTGAATTAGATGAATGAATTCTCACTCAACAAGACAGTCACTTGTTGTGACCTACTGGCGTAATGATATCACCTGCAGATTCTCACATTCCCGCCACTACTGCTCTACTGTTCTTCATGTTATTTTAAATATAAATTGAGGTCTGACTGTACATAAAGCATAGCGGCACTGCCTTAAACAGTGCATTTAAGGTGAACTGTTGAGTCATTGTTTTATACATGCATGGTCATCAATTCTTTCAGAACAGTAAATCCTATTTTTTGTGTCAACAACTTTTTAATACATTTAACACTCTATGGGTATTTGTTGCTTGAGTGTGCATGTAGTATTTAGTAATATACTAAGAGGAAGGCATAGACTGCTTCAGTGCGAGAGATGAAGTCTGGTACACACTGTACGTGTAAGTGTGGAGTGAGGGACCGTGCCCTTTCACCCCATGTGTGACCTCAGTTCTGGAGTGTAGTGGAGTCCTTCTGTGAGTAAACACACACTCAGCCAACGGGAAGAGAGGATTTCCTCTGTTTAAACACTGTGTGTGGGAGTGTGTGTTCCAGGAGAGAGGAGACAGAAGTGAGGTCAGTGAAATGGATGTACTGAGAGTTTTTTTCTTTGCATTGAAAGACTCTAAAAGGCTGAATCAATAATATATCTGTGCTATTTTGTACAATAATATAATTATAATATAACCCATTTCCACTCACATATTGTACCTACAAAGGATGGTGACAATATATAGTAGGCAGACCAGTAGACAAGGAGAAGCGGTGGAATGAAAAGAAAACACACAAAGGCATGGGTCTACCATGAACAAACTGTTTGTGTGAGTTCTTAAGATAAGGTTTACAGTTAAAACAGAACTTAATTCAGAAGTTGTTTATATTTTAATTTGAATAAACCAGTGCAATTAGAGGATTTCAAAGAAACAGAACAGTTGCAGAAGGACAGATAGAAAAATATACACTTGTAAAATGTGTTTGCTTGTAAAGAAATGCACATTTACAATTACATGAGGTATACAGTCGAGTAATTTCTGAAAGGAGCTGAGCTTTCAGGCCCATACTAGCACACGAAAATCACCATGCTGTGATTTTCCTTAAGTAAAGAATGTATGTGTGTGTCAGGAACTGGTGTCTCTTTGAGTCTCGGTCTCTGGCTGTGTGAGATATGTTTCCTTTCCAGAGTGGAAGTGCATTATGATCAGCTTTAGGGAGTGTGTGTGTGCATGTGTGTGGACATTTCTGCAAGCACTTTGTGACTGAATGAAATCCTAACCTAACACACAGCATAAAAGAAAGTAATTTAAATATAAAACATAATGACAAGTACACACACTTATTCTGACTAAATGCATTCATTTAGCTTATTCTTGCATATATATTACACAATATCATTCCATGCTAAATTTTAATTTCATAAGGGTGTGTGTATGTATAACTCACAGGTTCATGTGCAGACCCTTGCATTTTTTTCTCTCCCTCCATCACCTCACTATGAAGGTGTGGACTACTCCAGATAAGATAAGAGCCATGTGGACCAAACCACTCGGGCTTTGCGGACAGGGGAAGATTGGACAGATGAGGTGGCAGCGCTAACAGGAAATGGCCCCCTTTGAAACAGGAAAAGGACGCAAAGAGTGTTTGTCAAAGGATACTGAAAGGATTGTTACATCAACTAAAGGAGCTTCTGTGTGTTTAGGTTGGTGTTTGTTTGTTTGTGTGTGTGTGTGTGTGTGCCGGATTTCTGGAAATGGCATTGCAAATACTTTACTATAAAGGAACTAACGGTAACACTTTAGAATAATGGTCCGTTGTTAACAAGTAACTATGCAGGAAGTAATAGGTAGTACTACATTAACACTTAACTTAATAAGTCAAGTCAAGTCACCTTTATTTATATAGCGCTTTTAACAATACAGATTGTGTCAAAGCAACTGAACAGCATTAATTAGGAAAATAGTGTGTCAATAATGCAAAATGACAATAGTAAACACTAATTTTCCAGTTAAAGACAGTTCATCATTGAATTCAGTGATGTCATCATCAGTTCAGTTTAAATAGTATCTTTGCAATCAAATCAACGATATCGCTGGAAATGAAGTGTCCCCAACTAAGAAAGCCAGAGGCAACAGCGGCAAGGAACCAAAACTCCATCGGTGACAGAATGGAGAAAAAACCTTGGGAGAAACCAAGCTCAGTCGGGGGGCCAGTTCTCCTCTGACCAGACAAAACCAGCAGTTCAATTTCAGGCTAGCAAAGTCACATTGTGCAGAGGAATCATCTGGTTCCTGTGGTCTTGTCCCGGTGGTCGTCTGAGACAAGGTCTTTACAGGGGAATAACATCTGAAATTTCCACAAAGAACCCAATTGTTCACTTTTAAGACGTTACTGTTGTGATTAGTAATTAATTGGTTATTCTTTATTAATTGGTCATAGTTCGCAAGTAGTTCTCAATGAGGATATATTTTTTTAGTAATTATCAAATATCTAATAAGTAACTACCTTTGTCCTAAATTTGCTACTACTTACTGCTTAGTTTAATCTTGCTTCTCTATTAGTTAATAGTATTAAGTTAAGTGTTAATGTAGTACTACCTATTACTTCCTGCATAGTTACTTGTTAACAACTGACCATTATTCTAAAGTGTTACCGAACTAACTAATGTCTTATTTTACATCTAAAATTCAAGAAGTATAGGGCTGCATATGCAAACACACCCCAAGACCCTAGCAGTATGTTCACTGATGCCTTTTGCATAGTGGAACTGTATATTTCGCTTTGTTCTGGAGTTAGACCAGTGAAATTATCTGTACTTTTTACTTTTGGAAAGACTAAATTCATAAAGTCTACACACATTTCTGTCATTTTCTACACCTGGACAATTAAGTTTTTGGGGGTTTTACATGAATAAGCAGTATTCCGTTCAATAGTGTGGCTAAACAAAACTAACTTTGTCACAGTATAGTATGGAAAAAGGCCTGGATGCCCACTGTGAGTGACCTTCACCCTAGTGTCTGTTTTAATCTTTAATAATGAGTAAAAAGCCAGGATCTTAATGAGACAGGCCTTCAATTCCATTTCCATTTGTCTTGCCATACAGTAATTTGGAGCAAAATCACAGCCGTTGTCTAATAGAGGGGGTCAAGCTTTTGCTACTTAGCACTGGCAGGTTAGCCTTTAATCTGGTTAGCTTCTGCTAAACATCATGTTACACAAAAACATGGTTCACTATGGTCGTTAAAAAGTAGCTATTCAGATTTTAAAAAGGCAAGCAACATATATTTTATCTCATTTTATGCCACAGTTTTCCAGAAATGGATCAATGCAGATGTTACTGGGGTAGACAGTTGCCCATTAATTGAAGCAAAATTCATTTTTCAGCTGCACACCCTCAGAAACCAAGATCTGCCTTGATAAATATGATAAAAAATCATCATTGTACATATAATACCGTATTTTTTTCCACAATATATTGATAAATGTTTATTTTATATTATATGTATTTATTATTCTTTGTTATTTTTATTCATCAATTGGCATTTAATACTATGTTTATTGTTATTTGTTATAGTTATATTGTGTATATTTCCTTTTCTTGTCATTCATGCTTAAAAATAAAGATGCTTGACGATGCCACAGAAGAACCTTTTTTGTCTAAATGGTTCCATAGAGAACCTTTAACATCTGAAGAACCTTTCTGTTTCACAAAAGGCTTTGTGTCGAAAGAAGGTTCTTCAGATTATAAAAAGGTAAGAAAGAGATGGTTCTTTAAAGAACCTTTGACTGAATGGTTCTTTGTGGAACCAAAGATGGTTCTTCTATGGCATCACTGTGAAGAACCCTTTTAAGCAACTTTGGCAATATTGTATATAAACACAATCAAGTGAATAAAGTACTTTAAATCAAATATTTCACCAGTGGTACATTTTTGGCGGGCTCCTAAAAGCAATATGTCAATTACACATTATTTTTATTCTCTCAAATTCAAAATAATCTACATTCACACTACTTTTGTATCTTTCTTTTGTCACTATCTCTTTCATTTCTGCATCTCAACACTCTCTTTTATCTCAGGAGAGATATTAATCGATCCAACCTCAGAATGAAATGAATGGATTGACAGAGGACAAGAAGAAAAGGTGGTAGCTTGTCCTTCAACTGTGGGTGTAAACAGCTGGATCAATATAAAAGACGAAAACTTCCTGTGCACTTCTTTCCAAGTGCATCGTTGTACGCTTTAAATCACAGTGCACCACATTTTTTGTAGAATTGCTTGCATATAATCCTTTTTAGAGACAAATATATATTGTTTTATTATGTAGTATTTGGTCGCTATTTTTCTCGTCAGCAGGTTCTTAATAATATATATATAATATATAATAATATATTAATAATATAAATAGAGCTTTTGTTTGGATTAATAAGTGAAAATGTGAAAAACGTGTAAGCGTGTGTGTGAGTGTTTGTGCCTGGGGTAGTGACCTATCACACATTGTCTCTGATTGGCTGTGGCAGGGTTCTGCCGGGGTCTGTGTGAGATGTCTGTGGAGGTGACTGCTCATCTCTGTGATTGGCTGATCCCTAGCAGCAGCTGTTCTAATACATAAAACTCAAAGTCCAACAGTCGGCATTAAAACGCCTCCAGGGCATCTGTTTGTCAGACACCACCGCAGCCAACGGGGAAATGGAGGCTCGGTGTGCTGGAGTACAACACACACACATACACACACACACATACAGAAATAACAGAGAGTTATCACTGTATTCAGGATATGACTTTCATTACAAAGACAAAGAACAAGTTACACTGTGCTATTTAAATAAAAAGAGAGATGCAGGATAATGACACAGGAGATAAAACTGAATAAAGAGTATCAAAAGAAAGTGAACGAGGTAAAGGAACACACACACACAAACACTTAATTTAATTCCCAGTAGCCCAGCATGTATCATGATTAATAGATATAGTTTAGAAGTGTTTCATGGGTAATTGCTGCTTAGCTTGAGTCAGTCATAACCACACACATGCACAGGTCAAAAAAAGATTAATTTATAACACTATAGCCAAGAATGCCAAAGATTAGACTATACTCACATATTCGTGTGACTAGATTTTTTTATATTGTATGAATGAAGAAAATATGAGTGGTCAGAAACTCACCAACTTTATGCTACAGTGTTGCTATGCAGTTGCTATTGAGTGTTTTTTATTAAGTTACTATATGGTTGCTGGGGTGTTCTGGGTGTTTACTTACTGGCTCATTTCAAGAGTCCAATCCATCAGTCTAGTGTTCTGATCCCTATATGGACTGCAGTGCAAATCTTGATACATGAAAGTAAAATATGAAAATAATAAATTAGATTGCTTAGGAAAGTATAGTAATAAAAATAACCTTAATCGTCTTAATTTGATTGTCTCCAGTCCATTGCTTTTCTTGTTCATGATACTCTGTAAATAGACCCTGGGTTCTAAAAAAAAGGCTTAAAAATAAATAATAAATCTAGGCCAAGAGCTATACAAATAGTACTTTATTTATTATTTTATAAAAAAAATAATAATACTGATAATTATCACCACCATTATTCTATATATTCTATTGTGGAAAAATAATCACAGTGACATTTGTCACCACCATTTATTAGTTTTTTAATTACTTTTATTTTATTTTGAATAAATAACAATCGTGATACTTGTTACCACCACAGAGAATGCCAAAGCCTGTAAGACAAAAAGACACTATCAAAGAATGCAGGATGCCCACATCCTATGATTACCATCACAATACAAATACTGGACCCAGTGACCTTTCTAGCATCTCCCCCTTTCTTTCTTTCTCTATCTCTCTCTCTCTCTCTCTCTCTCTCACACACACACACACACACACACACACACACAATTACACCCCACAGGCACACTCTCATACACAAACATTAACATACACTAGTTCAAACAGACAGATACTCACAAACATAAATGTGAATCTCTCTCATTATTCTTTCTTTGCACACGCACACATATATTGTACACACACACACACACTCACAGATTAGGATGGTGTTCACAGCCCAGTGATAGTAGGATATTTGGAGAAAGAAGAGAAGGTTGGGCCACCCAGAAGAACAAAAGAGAAATACAGGAGGGAAGCGAACAGAGGAGAGGATTTGAAACAGGTCTCAAATCAAAGCAATGCTGCCTCACACACACACACACAAATATCCTTTCCCCCCCCCACCCCACACACACTTGAATGCATGTAGCATGTGACCATGTCTGTCTCATGTCTTTTTTAGTCCTGAAACCCTCATTTTCTCTTTTGTGTTCTTCGATTCCAACTTTTGTCTCATTTTGAGAGAGTTTATGTGTCTGTTGTCCATTTGCCACTAGAGATCCACAGGACCGCTTCTTGGACCTTTAGGGTCATAATGTGGGCACCTTATGAGCATTAGCCATTGTGCATTAACTAATAATGAGGTAAAACAACATTCTGTGTCAGTTCACATGTTGGCCCATTTAGAATTACAGTCTCAATGACATATGAATGTGTGGAACATGAGTAGCCTACATTTAAATTATACATATGCACTTTTGTACATGAGAGCTGATTTAAGAAGTTTAATTTTCCTCTAAATGTCTACCATAAGCTGGCATTCACTGTTCATTATTTAGCCAACTTTTAACGTAAAATGTTTCAACAGCGCCCTCTGTTGATTATCACAAGAATTGTCTAGTAATGATTTCATAGGAATGCCACTTCAATCATTAAACATAGGCTATATTCATTTTTAATTGCAACATTTATAAATGTATTTCACTTGTTTCATTTCCTTATATATGCCTAATCTTTTCACATGGCCATGTTTGAAAAAAAAAAAAGAAAGAAAAAAAAGAACAGAACAGAACTTTCAGGAACAAGGCAGAGGGAGAAACAGAAAAGAAAGTGACCAACATGCCAAAGTAAGCCAAGACTCCAAAACATACTCAAGTACAAAAGTAATTGGCCATTTGTGAAAACGTTGTGCTGTTGTTTAATGCATTCAATTAGATATTGGTGTCAGCTCTTGTGGGAGACTGGAGCGCATGTGTATTTTTAGCTCTAATTAAAAACATATCAATGCTACTCTCACCCTTCTCGCTGGGAAGTAATGAGAGAAGTGGACCTTAGAGAGATAGTATTGCTGTTTTAGGCATTCTGAGATCCCTCTGGGCCGACCGGAGAACTGCCATACAGTTGCTGTCTCCTCTCTGATCAATAGTATTGATCAGGATTATGCTAATAGGTAAGGAATGAATAATGGGTGAGACTGCTTGGATCTGCTATGCCAGCAACTATACAGAATAGAGCTAAATAACGTGTCTACACAACTTAACATAACTGCAGAACTTTGTGAATAGCAGTAAAGAGGAGTGGCAAAATTCAGTTTTAAAACTTTACTTTTACTGAAGGTAAACTTAAGAACTTAAGACTTTGTTCACAAACTTGCTTAATTTCAGTGACAAAATAATGACAAGTTCCTTTTCATTGTAAGGGCCTGAGACTTCCCTGACTTCCTAGGTTGTTGAAGGTACTGGGTAGACTTACAAATATAGTCTGTTACTGATTACAAATTACATGTTGAAAATTGTAGTCAGTAATGTAATCTATATTACTCATTTTAATTAATGTATTCTGACTTCTTTTGGATTACTTTTAGATTACTTTTGACATAACTTGTTTATAAGGGATTATTGTAATAAAAAATAGAACAAAAGAGAATAAAATGTCTGGCATAGCATAGTCTCAAATATACTTTATAATCAAACTGTTACAATAACAGTGTAATTTTAATTACCTCATGTGTCGACATGATGCCAGGAGTCTTTTATCAGATGCTTTCTTGTCTTCTCACTACTTGTGAGAATTTTTGTTGAGTGTTTTTGTTATTAAAAGGAATGCGCGCAGCATCTTAACGTTGCTCACAACAGCATGGACGGCGTCTGGATATTCCTCAACAGTAATACCTCCAAAGGTATTTCCAAATCCTTTTAACTTCTAAGCGAAGAACAACAAAAAAAAGTGAATAGGGATATGGCCTTGAATCACAATTGAAAAATCGGACTGAATCGCGGAATCGTCAAAAAAATGGAATTTAGTACTATGTAACGCGGAATGTCACGGAATTTGCCAAATTTTGAATGAATAAATCAAAAGCAGGTCACTACACTTAAATTCAATTGCGATATGGACTAGTGTCTGTGAATTTTAAACCACAAAAAGACACGCGCTCCATTTACCTCAGAAGTTGGAGCTGGTATGACGTCACACGCAAGTGGCCCATGTAGAGAAGTAAAATTGACGCGTCCATTGACACATAGTATTTTGCACATATAACCCCATAGTATCATGTCCACAAATAGAGGTTGGATAATACTGTGTGCACCACTGAGTTTATTGAGATAAAGACAAACATAAACAATATATTACTACTGTTTCTCTTCTGTTGTTGCACTGAGCAGCCATATTGGATTCTGAAGTAGGAGTTGTTGCAAACCCTCCCAGATTCCAAGTGGAGTTGGGCGTTCCCGTTAAAAGTTTTTA
The DNA here is from genome assembly GCF_001515625.1 of Sinocyclocheilus rhinocerous. NCBI lineage: Eukaryota > Metazoa > Chordata > Actinopteri > Cypriniformes > Cyprinidae > Sinocyclocheilus > Sinocyclocheilus rhinocerous. The sequence continues at coordinate 202,764 of NW_015634016.1, read as the reverse complement.
CTTGGAATCTCCATCTTCCGAGTACAAATGGAACGCACAATAATGTAATCTTGTATGGTCTGCGTGTCTGAGTGAATGAACGAAGCAGACGCGTGGTTTAACCTACTAAGTTACACCTGATGCTCACGATGTTTTCAGCATCTGTCCTCTCACTAAATGAGGACATAAACACATTACCATCTCCAGAAACTGCTCCGAGAGTCACTTCATGAGCATTTACCATTTCAAACTACCGTCGTATCATGTACACACACAAACAATACTTCACGGCAACCCGTCAAAATAAAAGTTCGTTTTAACTTGAATAAATTGTGACAGAAATATATATTGTACAGTTGAATGTACATATATATATAATAAGAATAAAAAAACAATAATAATAATTGTAATAATTGGAAATAAATAACATTTAATGAAACCATTAAAGTGGAATTAAATTTAGAATAAATAAACAAACAGAATTTGAGAAAAATGAAAACATAATTCATAGGGCCCTAAAAATAGATTTTTGTTAAACTTTTAATAAATTGCTGTTAAATTGTATAATTTTTATAATTTCATTCAACTAGACATGCTTTTTGATTAATACAATTTTATTTAACCATTAAAATGGAGTCCAGAAAAAATGTAATAAGAATTAAAAAAATAAAATAAAACAGATTCCAGAAAAATCATTAAAAAAAAAAAAGGAATTTGGGAAAAAAAATTAATTAAATTTCATAGAGCCCTACATTCAGTCTAAGGTACGTGTGCACGAGAGCCAGCATGAGCAAAAAGTTGCTGGCTGCAGTTCACTTAACAGCCGTCGGTGTTGCTAAAAACAAGGGTTTCTTATCTCTACTTAATAATTATTTAAAGGGGTCATATGATGCGATTTAAATTTTTCCTTTCTCTTTGGAGTGTTACAAACTCTTGGTGCATAAAGAAGATCTGTAAAGTTGCAAAGACTAAAGTCTCAAATCCAAAGAGATATTCTTTATAAAAGTTAAGAGTCAACCACGCCTACCTAAAACGGCTCGTTCTAACACGCCCCCACATGTCTACGTCACGATGTGGGAAGATTTGCATAACGCCGCCCAAATGTTCACCCAAAGAAAGAAGGCGTAACTTTTATTCTCGCTGTAGTATTGTTGCCGCCGCCATGTCGTGAAGGCGCTGTGTTTCGTTGTGAAAGCGAAACTTCTTTGGTTGGCCTTCCAAAAGAGGACAATATCCGCTTCGTCATGCCTGGGGCTGATCTGTGCTGGTCGCTGAGGAAATACATCAACTTCGCGCTGTCGATCGCCGGATCGGCTTTCACCGTGGACGAAGCGGAGTCCAGCCCGGGGTCGTCACATGTGGTTGCCGCAAGCCCGCCAGACGCTCCTTCGTCGAATCCGCCATCCGCGCCGTTCTCAAGCCCGCCGGCCTCCGCATACTCTAGGCCACCGCTCACTCTAGGCCTCCGGCCTCCGCTCACTCACTGTGACGCTGTTGAACACATTTCATTACACCAAATACACAAAATAATGTTCTTTTTAGCAGTATCATGTGACCCCTTTAAGGGTGTTTCTCTCTCCCTCCCTTTCCTTTCCATAATCAAAATGATTGTTGAATGATTTCATTTGTTGGATATTGAATACACTCATTGTCGTTTTTTTAATGTTGACTGAGCATGAGTGAATTGAAATTTATAATTAAGTAACTTAGTTTCTAAACTCTGCATTAGTTTTACATTAATTTTAATGTTAATTATTACAAATATTAGCATTTGCAGATAATGTGATGGCAGACAGATGTGATGGCAGTTGGCTTATCTCATAGAAAAATGAGAAATACAAGAAGACTGACAACAGAAAGGGAAGTTTATTTTGGTTGCAAATTGGATCATTCAATTAAACCATCATTACATTCATATACAAGACATACCACTTAAGTCTCAAATGAGAAATACATAAGCTGACTCGAAATGCCATTTCATGACATTAATATTGAAAGTTTAAGCTTGGGTTTAATTTGGATGTGCATGAAATTTCCTAAATCAGAGGGTTAACATTTGGATCAATGAGAAATTCAATATATAGGATTATAGACTTTATCATAATGTTGATTGATTTAGCATGTGCCATTTCATATTACAGAAATACAATTATAAATATACTTAAACAGACCAAAAAAAAAGGACAATATATTACAGAATGTTTAATAAAGACTGCAGATAGTACTTCATCCGGCACAACATTTTGGTATAGATTACAAAACCATCAGATCTAAATAAACTTTTGTTTGTTTAGTTTGTGCCATTAAAATCTGCTGTTATATGATCTGAAATGAAACTCTCTGCTTTACAAACAGATAAAACAGATTTATAGCTATCATCTATCATATGTTCATAATTATATAATTTCCTATATAGTTCTTATAACATACGGTAGGAGTTCAATTGATAACCTCTTCCATTTTCTTTTCATCTGAACAGTTGTCTGGATATGATATACAGCGTTATAATTATTAAAGCATTTGTAAATGAAACAGGTTTATCAAAAGCACTCCCATTCAAAACATCAAGCATAATGTTATTTAAAACCACAGGACAGTGTTTGAACAGAGAGAGACTTGTGTGATTAGGTGTGAATGAGTGCTGTCTACATTGGCTTCAGTCATAATCAGTCACGATCAGAATAAATAGTAATATTCATTGCTGACATGTACATTCATCACAACACAGTGCTCTCTGATTGGTTGGTGTGATTGGTGACCATAGCTACAAAATAATCTCACAATATCAATGTAAAACACAACATTACAAAAGAGTAATAGATCGGCCTCCACAATATCGACTTTCTGTGTTATCCGTGATTCTTTTTCTGTCAGTATATGTAATAACCTTTGCATGCCTGCAGGAAGCACAGGCAGATGATACACAATGCTCTAAAATAACACTAACCAGGTTGATCGAAATCGCAAAAACAGTGCAATAGGATCAACTTTACATTAGGGGCACTTCACCAAACCTACATAGCATTTCATTTAGTGGCAATACATGTATTCATCCATATTTACATGGACAACCATATCTGCAAATACTTAGCCCAGCTTTAACACTGGTTGTCTTTGCTAACATGTATGAATGGCTTATGCGCATATGGCTGTTGTAAATATGTTCAAATGCAGTGCCTCTAATGTAAAACAATCAAAATAAACCAAAAAACTGAATTATGTTATTTTAAGTTGATGAGCACACACATACGACAACAATAAATATAGTACACCCATAATGCTTGTGATGGCGTCTGCCTCAGGTAAGTTAGAAGTTGAGTGTCTCTGACATCATCTTCCACCAATCCATGAGCTCCTCCTTCTCTTCCTCCTTCCTCTCTTCCAGCGACTCCAGCTCAAAATCCAGCTGAGAGCGAGAAAAATGAGAGATGTCAGAATAGGACATTAGATATAATGAGACGAAGGAGAGAACAGAGGGTCTGCGTTTACCCGTGTAGCAGGGCTGTGGGGAACAGCTACTTTCTTGACCACAGTGAGGTACCCAGGAGCAGATGCTGACACTTTGTAGTTACCAGGAGCCAACAAGCGCCAGTAATCGCCATCCTTAGCTAATGAAAAAAAATAAGGAGAGGTGATTTACGTTTGAAATTTTACTTCCAAAAGTGGCAAATTATGGCCACAAGAGGGCAGACCTACACACTAAGTTTTCAACAGAAACCTAACTGGGTGGTAGAGTAAAAGGTGAATGTTTTTTTCTGATAAAATACTTTATGCACCAGCTTAATTTGCAGAGAGAATAATTTTTTTTAAATTATTTTTTGTTGTAATGATAATAATAATAATAACAACGTTAAAATAATATTTTAAATATTTAAAAAATATATTTTAAAAAGACTTAATTCAATGAAACGCAAAATATCAGCGTTAATGTTGCATAACTCATCAATTATGAAACCTTAGATGTAAAGCAACTCTATAAAGACAATACTGTCTTATAATATACTATACTTACTAATATACTTACTAATATACATACATATGTTAGTGCTGTCAAAAAAGCAGAAAAAAAAGCAAAAATGCTAGAAAAAAAGCATTTTTTCTGAAATCAATCGCGATTAATCCCACCTAACAATAGGAGTTTACAATTAAAAGTTTTTAAATATACTTTTATATTGCAATAATTTCACACTTCACATTCAATCTTCAAATTAATATAGAAACAACATAAAGACAGTATATTTTTAATATTTGTTTAATGGCATCTTTTTTTTATGACTGAAGGCGAGTATCACTGATACCAATACTACTGATGTCCCTAGGAAATGATTTTTTCCCTAATATTTAACCATCGAATATAGCCATTCAATATTACAGTATAATTGTGAGCTATCAATTTTAACATTTAAGTGAACTTAAAACAATCTTCACATAAACCCATTATAACAAATGTCATATTTACCTGTGCCCTTCAGCAAGTAGAAAATATACAGAATTTAAATTTAAAAAAAAATTCTAAATGAAATATAGATCAATCCTTAAAGCTACAAAAATTATTGATTTCATCTTTTTTTTTTTTTTTTGTTCTTTGATTAACAGACATCACAGCAGCTGGGTTATTAGGTTTTTTGGCTGCTATTTCTTTAAGACCTGCCGCTGCTGAAAGTGACGCGGATCTGACACGCATGCTCGTAGTTTCATTTGTGCTTTAATATTAAATGATACAGGCTACAGCGCATGCCACCGCATTTGTGAGTGCAATTGTAGAGCACAGGCTACAAGCACGCTATGCTGAGGTAAAGTGGAGTGTGCGTCTGTGAAGTCTCCTGTTTGATGTGGTCGTAAAGGCATTCTGCATCTAAATAAATGCAATTTTGTCAAGAAAAAAGACAGAAGCAGCAGTTGTGAGTGGGGTGGCCAACACTAGCTCCACCCCTGCGTTAACGGTGTTAAATATTTTAAATCTTCTGCGTTAACGTGCTAATATTGACAGCACTAAAATAATTATTAAAAGTATATTATATATATTTTTATTATAATTATAAATTAAAATTGCTGTGTGTATGTATGTGCTTGTTTGTGTACCTGTGGTCATATCGTGGTCAATTCCTTCAACAGAAATAGAAACGTTTGAGATGGGGTTCCCTTGGAGATCACGAACAAATCCCGCCACTCCTCTGTGAACCTGTGAAGGACATGAGGGATCAAAAGGGATGAAACTACCTCCTTCTAATCCTGACTCATGAGTCCGAGCTTTACAGAAAACAAAACAACTCTCCCTCCCTGTCAGCATTTTCAAACGAAAACTAGGCATTAGAAAGCGAAGGATTCGGCTGTACCTGCTCTATGTAATTGACCAGCGAGTTGCGGTTCTGGTCCCAGTACTGCTTGAGTGTGTCCTCAGGAGGAAACTTATCACAGCTCAGCTCCAGAGTGATCTCAAAACAATTGCTGCTCAGATAGTTGAAGTCCTGCATACCTGACAGAGAGAGAGAGAGAGAGAGAGAGAGAGAGAGAAATGGAAAGATCAAAGGTTTGCAACTGACGTTAAAGGGATAGTTCACCTTCATTTGGTCCCCATTGACTTTCATTTCATTTCATTTTTCCCATACTATGGTAGTCAATGTGGACCAGCATCTGAAGGTGAACTATCCCTTTAAGTGGCCTTTTTCTTGGTATTTTTTATTTTTAATTAACATGCACTACATGGCGAAAGTACTGTATGTGGACGCTTGAACATACACTCATATGAGCTTGTTGCGCATTTAATTTCAAAACCATCTGCATTAATCCCCTCCAATGCTGCTAAAACAGCTTCCACTATTCCAGGAAAGCATTCCACTAATGGCACTTTTCCACTGCATGGTACGGCTCGGTACGGTTCACTTTTGGGGGGTTTTCCACTGGGTACAGTACCTGGTACCTGGTACTTTTTTTAAGTACCACCTCGGTTGAGGTTCCAAGTGAACCGTACCATTACCAAAACGTGACGTGTAAACTCTGCTGATCACGGATTGGCCGGAGAGAATCGTCACTACCTGCGTCACTGAACTTGAGACACAAACACAAAAGAACCGCTGTTTCGTTGTCTGTTGAGGAAGTACAGACGTTCCTCTCGTTGATAGCAGAGGAGCGGATCCAGCGAGAGCTTGATGGGGCGACACGGAATTAAAACGTTTTTCAGGAGTCACGGCAGTAGAGGCGGCGCAACTAACGACATGTGAATAATCCCGCCCACTCTAAAGCGATACTAAACTGCAGTGGAAACGCAAACCGAGCCGTGCCGTGCCGTACCGTACTGAGCCGAGTCGTACCACGCAGTGGAAAAGCGCCATAAATGTTAGAACATGGCTGTGGGGATTTGAAAGAACATCAGTGAGGTCAGGAATTGGTGTTGGGTAAAGCCTGCAATGGCCATTTCAATTTATCCCAAAGATGCTGTCAGGCCCTCCCCAAACTGCTGCCACAAATTCGGAAGCGCACAATTCTCTAGATGTGATTACCAGCTTTAGGCAAATTAATTCCCATGCCTTTTTGTTTGTTTGTTTTTTAAATCAGGTATTAAACCTTCTGCTTTTAGCCTTTATAAAAAAATACACATCAGACAATGTCCCGATGAGACATATTATTACATAGATAGCATCATACAGCAAGGTCCAATTATTATAATTTAGATTTCATAAAAGTGTATAATAATTAACAATAATTTTGAGAATTTGAAATTAAATATTTAATATTCTGCACTATTTCTAGATCACTAATCAATTAAGAAAAATAAGTGGCTTTGACAATATAAACTCCTTCGTACAGATGTACAGCACAATCAATACATTATTATGCTGTGTGAAATACTAATACCGGTTCTCGAGGATTCAACGAGTGAAGGCCTGGCGCCGGACGCTCCGCCACGTCTGGCTGCTGAGGGGACGGAAGAGCTCAACAGGGTCTACTATATGGACTCCCTGGAGTGGTTTTTGCAAGCCGACCCGAAGCCGGGGCCTCTCAGTGCTTCTACCCGTTTGAGGTGAGAACACAGGAGGATACCGGCTCCTCCGTAACTTTCGTAAAGACACGGGGCGACAGGGACAGCCCGAATGGCAGGACCTTGTACTGGTATGCCCGCCCCTCGAACGCAAACAGCAGGAATGGCCTGTGGCGCGGAAGGATCGAAAGTTGGAAGTACGCGTCCTTCAGGTCGATCGGTGCGAACCAATCGTGGGGACGGATACACCTGAAGATGCATTTCTGCGTGAGCATCTTAGCAGCAGCTGGATGCAATAATCGCATGCCAATGTGCATTGGCTCGTTTAGTTTACACTCGAAGTAGATTGGTCCATCTAAGCGAGATCCCAATTCGTCGGTCATCCGACGTGACGTCGAGAGTGACCGACTGAAAGGGAACAATAATTATTATGTTTCTAATAAATCAATGTACAACACAATTAATACAATATATTAGTGATTTTCTGAAGCTGTGCATTATACCTCCAGGCACACTGTACCAGGCTCCTCCATTAGTGATGCCCTCTTTGAAGCTGGAGTCATCATCATTCTTGCGGCATGGAGGCCGGTTTGGGTCAGACATCACTGGGTTATAGTTGGAGTAGGCCTTAGCCAGAGACTTAAACACCAGATCATCTGGACTAGCACTATATTCATGAGTAGAACCTGATGGACAAACAGAGAAAAACTAAATAGCCAATCAAATTATATGATAACTTTTCCTGGTTTAATTCTATGAAACTGTAATTGATTGACTATACTTGTAAATATTTGGGCCATACTTGGTCCACATTTGGGGTAACATTTTCTAAAACCAACTAGTAAAAAAGGTCTATTAATAGGTCAAATTAAGTCGAATGATGCAAATACTGTAGGTGTCTATAAGGGTTAGGGTTACTGTGTAATTATATTATATTCCAATGCTATTCAAAAGTTACTTATGTGAACAAAAATACAATAAAAAGAAGTAATATTGTGAAAAATTATTATAATTGAAATTAACTGTCTTCTATTTTAATATACATTTAAAAATCAAATGTATTTAATTCATTTATTTATTCCTGTGAGGGTAAAGCTGAATATTCAGCATCGTTACTCCAGTCTTCAGTGTCACATGATCCTCAGAAATCATTCTAATATGCTGATTTGCTGCTCAAGGAGTATTTCTCATTATTGATGAGTTATGCTGCTTAATATTTTTGTTGAAACATCATATCATATCATATTATCTCTAAGAATGTATATGAATGTATATGTTTGTATGTGATTGTTTTTTGTGTATGCATGTGGTTTCTCACCACTGCGTGTCTCATCATATGGGTAATTGGCCACCACGTCTCCTCCATGCAAATTGGCTGATAGGACAAATGGAATGTCCATAATCCAGTGAATGATAGCCTTAGTTTCTGGTGCCAGCTGTAACACACAGGTAAAAAAAAATCATTTTACCAGTCTAAAAACTGATGCTCCAAAATGTGTAATACTACTAATACCATGCTGCGATATTTAACAAATAGTTGATCAAACACTCTCTCACCTTGGTGTTTTCATCCACAGCTTTCTTCATGTTTTTCAGGAGATGGTTGTTGGCTCCACCCTCTCTTTCATTCATGTAGACGATGCGATCAAGATCTGGAAAGTTCCGGTTCAGATCAATCCCCTGAGCATTGCTGCGGCCCACAAACCAGTCCTTCATCTCACCAGACTGCACATAAATAGTATAATAATGAGAACATTAGCAGAATTACCACAATCTTTTAAAACAAAAACACGTAAGATCTCCATTTTCAAGTAGTTCACTCAAAAATGAAAAACTGTCACAAATGTGTATGTTCTTCTTGTCACAATTTTTTAAAGACTCTTTATGAAGGTTTTTTTCATACCAGTAAAGTACATTTTATTGACTTTCAAGGTACTTATTTGGTGTGGGTGTGTGTGTGTTTGAGCTTAACAGGTAAAGTCACTCAACTATGTCTTAAAAACTTGCTGACCCCATAACTTTTTTTAAAGAAAGTGACAAAGTGTATTCATATTTATAATAATTATAATAAATGCTTTAAGACAGATGTTGCAATTTTTGTTAATTGTTCTGTTATCTTACAGACCCTAAACCTTTGAGTTGTATAGCAAACCTTTAAAAAAGGGGGTTTAATTTTTTTGTCAGGGCAGACATTACACAAACAGGTGAAAGCTGAACAGTCTCAGTTTAGACTTAGTGGAACCTAGGTTTCAGACTGAGGAGGAAATCACTTTGGTTACTCGTCATTTTTCAGACACTACAGGAAATGCCAGAGTCTTGTAAAGTGAGTCTGGCTAAAAGAGGAAGTCTGAATACAACCGTAACATTTGTTTTAACATACAAATAAAACCCATATCACCCATGATCACAAGACTTTATCCCATCTGTGACCTCTGTAATCCTCTCTATCCTACTGAAATCATTTTATAGTAACATTTTTTTGATGTACAGTTCCCATAAAAGATGCAACCTTTGTGCTCACATTTGCCAGGACAGGACTTTCCATCGACCTCTAAAACAAACAGAAAAACCCAGAGACAACGCATGTTTGCTGTGTGGTCAGGATAGACATTTATCACAGCTGAAGCAGTAAAGCAGTGCGGTAAACCACATCCCAGTGAGGTGTTTAATAATCATTTGGTTTCCCCTAAACAAATGTGAAACTAAAAGTCCAGGGACCTTATGTATAAAATATGTCAAATGTGTCGTGAAATGTCAAAGCCCACACTTGCGTGAGTACAGACTGCAGAAGGATGTGGTAAACCACAGTAAAGTGTTATGAAATCAGCACCACTGCATTCTGCCAACAAAACTCTATGCTAAAATAAGGTCAACAGTTTTTTTAAATGGAAACCGGGGATTTTTTTTTAGTTCAGCGGTCAAAATTTTATTGAAACCTCACTTGTTATTATCTATGATTTTTTTAAATTGTTGTGGGTTCTATATAATACTATCAATAAAGTTAATAATTAATATTTTGTTTGCTAGTCAACCCTAATTGGTTTTTAATACAATTAATGAAAAATCACAGTAGCTATGTTTCCATCCCGCCCCCTTGCAGGTAACGGAGTCTGGTCCGCAACTCCGAGATGGTCATACCCCCGCAATGGGAGCATGAGTCATCCACGAAAGCCACCTCAGCGTGCTTCATGCCCAGGCACGAGAGGCAGCGATCGTGACCATCACCCGGCGCCAGGTAACGACCGCACCCAGAAACACACGGGTGGTAAGACATCTTTAAAAAGACGCGTCTTCAAAAAGACGTTCCACCCGTGAAGCTCTTTTAGAATGGAAATTGCTCTTTTAGTGTGCTGAAGCGCACAGGGGAGATGGCCGTCTGCAACACACACAGGGGTAGTGCAGCCTGCTGTGTGCAACCCACTCGACACGGGAAAACCACCGCCGCTGAAGCGCCGTCCACCAGCACGAGAGCCCACCGAAGAGCGTGCTTGACTGTAGTTTTTCTCACTACTGTAGGAAGGTCAGGAGCAGAACGATAGAACCGCTCGGCTCCTCAGCGAAAAGCTGAATATGCGCTGCATCTGCTGCCTACTTATACTCACGCTGTGATCAGCAGCAGCTGGATGCAATAATCGCATGCCAATGTGCATTGGCTCGTTTAGTTTACACTCGAAGTAGATTGGTCCATCTAAGCGAGATCCCAATTCGTCGGTCATCCGACGTGACGTCGAGAGTGACCGACTGAAAGGGAACAATAATTATTATGTTTCTAATAAATCAATGTACAACACAATTAATACAATATATTAGTGATTTTCTGAAGCTGTGCATTATACCTCCAGGCACACTGTACCAGGCTCCTCCATTAGTGATGCCCTCTTTGAAGCTGGAGTCATCATCATTCTTGCGGCATGGAGGCCGGTTTGGGTCAGACATCACTGGGTTATAGTTGGAGTAGGCCTTAGCCAGAGACTTAAACACCAGATCATCTGGACTAGCACTATATTCATGAGTAGAACCTGATGGACAAACAGAGAAAAACTAAATAGCCAATCAAATTATATGATAACTTTTCCTGGTTTAATTCTATGAAACTGTAATTGATTGACTATACTTGTAAATATTTGGGCCATACTTGGTCCACATTTGGGGTAACATTTTCTAAAACCAACTAGTAAAAAAGGTCTATTAATAGGTCAAATTAAGTCGAATGATGCAAATACTGTAGGTGTCTATAAGGGTTAGGGTTACTGTGTAATTATATTATATTCCAATGCTATTCAAAAGTTACTTATGTGAACAAAAATACAATAAAAAGAAGTAATATTGTGAAAAATTATTATAATTGAAATTAACTGTCTTCTATTTTAATATACATTTAAAAATCAAATGTATTTAATTCATTTATTTATTCCTGTGAGGGTAAAGCTGAATATTCAGCATCGTTACTCCAGTCTTCAGTGTCACATGATCCTCAGAAATCATTCTAATATGCTGATTTGCTGCTCAAGGAGTATTTCTCATTATTGATGAGTTATGCTGCTTAATATTTTTGTTGAAACATCATATCATATCATATTATCTCTAAGAATGTATATGAATGTATATGTTTGTATGTGATTGTTTTTTGTGTATGCATGTGGTTTCTCACCACTGCGTGTCTCATCATATGGGTAATTGGCCACCACGTCTCCTCCATGCAAATTGGCTGATAGGACAAATGGAATGTCCATAATCCAGTGAATGATAGCCTTAGTTTCTGGTGCCAGCTGTAACACACAGGTAAAAAAAAATCATTTTACCAGTCTAAAAACTGATGCTCCAAAATGTGTAATACTACTAATACCATGCTGCGATATTTAACAAATAGTTGATCAAACACTCTCTCACCTTGGTGTTTTCATCCACAGCTTTCTTCATGTTTTTCAGGAGATGGTTGTTGGCTCCACCCTCTCAATAATTAATATTTTGTTTGCTAGTCAACCCTAATTGGTTTTTAATACAATTAATGAAAAATCACAGTAGCTATGTTTCCATCCAAAGATTCAAATTAAACTTATGCGCAAAACTGGAATATCGCATAAAACATTCACAAATAAAGCACCGTGTCCATCCAATGAGTCAAAGAGAACAAAATCATCACTTCCTGGTAAACTGGCACTAAATATCACTAAGAAAACTAGGAGAAGCCTCTGAATATAGTAATTTTCATATGTGATAAATTACTTGCGCCGCAGAGCGAGCAGACGAAACACAATAAATGCAGTCATTGCTTTCGGAGGTGGATGCCAACTGTTTGGGAACACAGTCGTGTAAGACAATTATACAGAAATACTTTGATGACGGACTTGGTTCAGGCATTTCAGAATGACCATAATAACATATAGATGCTGTGAACGAGATCGGTCCACTGGTTAGTCAAGTTATCCCGTCTCATAGCGCAAAGTCACATGACTTTTTCGATGCGCATGGAAGAATTGATTTGGTAAATGTGTTTCCATCATAGTTTATGCACATTTTTTCTTATTCGATAAAAAGTTTATCCTACTCAAATGTGTGCATAAGTTTTTTATGTGCATTTTTAGAATTTATGCACATCTTGGCGTTTCCATCCAGCGGGTTTTTTTATGCGATTTTCCAAAATGCACATAAAAATAGGTGGGTGGAAACATAGCAGGTATGGCAAATATAAATAATAACCATTGCAAATAGCAAAGAGATCAAAACAGTGCTATAGTAGGGGTAGGCGATATACCAGTAGACACAATAAACCGGTAGAAATTTGTCAACCGCTAGTGATTTTTTAACTATTGTCTCTGTTACTCTCACGTAATGTTGCATACGCAGCAAATGCGCTTGCTGCTATACATTCACTAGAGCATTTCAGAGTTCCACTGAAACCCTCCACCTTCCCCAGCTCCACCTGTATAGATCTGCTACTTGTGCAGCAGCAATATGTCTTAAATACTCACAGCAGCGTATCGGCATATGTATTGGCAGTAGCAAGTTCCTGTACTTGCTTTGCAGCAGCAGCAGCGGCAGCCAAGACTAAATACATCATATCCATTACCATGCTAAAATCTTCCAAGGTTTGTCATGATGGAAATATGAGAACACATGATAAATGGTAAATAGTTTTTTAAAAAATCTAATTTTCTAATTGTATTTAATAATTTAATTTTCACAAACAGTAAATATACTGTGTACATTAATCACAACCTTTTTTAACTTTTCAAATGTTATTTTATGTTTGTGCTTTTGGAAATGGATCTTTACTATCCCTAATTAGGCTTTTTATTTAGCATTTTAGGCCCATTTGGAACACAGGACACCAAAAACCAAAGATACAACTGCATTCTGTTTATATTCTTCTTGTGTAAGGTGTGTGTGTGTGTTTACCTGTGAGGCTGCTTTCTCGAAGCCGTCAGGATTCATGGAGGGCATGATGTGAATGCGTGTGGAGTGGATCAGGTCAATGATGGTGTCGTTGCCCTCCTGGTACTCATTACAGAGATATTGAGCCAGATAGATGAGCAGCTCTCTGCCCACGGCTTCATTACCGTGCATGTTCCCAATGTACTTAAACTCCGGCTCACCTATTACACAAAAACAAACACAGTTAATGGCACGACACTGTATGCACATGTGTGTTAAATGAACCGACAAAAATAACAACTAAATGATGCCTTGCCAGATATTTTAAGAATGATCTTTTAAAAAGTGAACTGTACTATTTGAGTTGTATGAATCACATGTATAAATGTCAAAGACAGCATAACCAGTATCTTACCAACCGATCATACCGATCATTGTCTTGGACAATTTGTCAATCATTTAGCAATTATTATAGAAAATTTGTGATGTATTTTACTATCATGACACTGGGTCAAATAGCGGACGAAGAGAATAACTGACACTTTATTAAAAAAACTGAACTTAAAACTTTAACTTAAATTTAATGTCTAATAAAAATATTATATTTAATGAAAAATTAGATATCAAATAGCACTGAAGTATATAACGTACTGATCATATGTTGGGCTTTTAAAGGGGTCATATGATCCAATTTCAAATTTTCCTTTCTCTTTGGAGTGTTACAAGCTGTTCGTGAATAGATAAGATCCCTAAAGTTGTAAAGACTAAAGTCTCAAATCCAAAGAGATATTCTTTATAAAAGTTAAGACTGGTCCACGCCCTCCTAAAACGCCTCGTTCCAACACCCCCCCACATATCTACGTCACTGTGTGGGAAGATTTGCATAACACCACCCAAATGTTCACGCAAAGAAAGAAGGCGTATCGACGCGTTTCAGAAAGGCGGGGCATAGAGGAGAAACAATAATGTACAGTATGTGGAAAATAATGTGTTTTTTTAACCTTAAACCGCATAAACACAGTTCATTACACCAAATACACAAAATAATGTTCTTTTTAGCAACATCATATGACCTCTTTAAAGTACAAAAAAATCACTACATAAATAAAGTCAACCATTTAAAAAAAACAAACAATGAAAATCAGCACAACAAAGACAAATATTCAAAATATCCACACATAATTAAATATTTTCATATACTTGTTACTTTCCACAAATAGGGTACAATAAGGCCAGAAATTATGTCATTTCCACTAAATAATAAATATTTTAATAATAAACTAAATATTTTATGAGCTGTTTTATTTTCTATTCATTTTACATGAGATGTTAAGACTTCCTCTTATTTTTAATGTTCTCTTCTTTTCCATCTCAAAAGCAGCTCCTTTGCTTGCATAATCAAGACACGGTCTTATTTGTTTACTTAAATGACCTTGGTCTCCCCTTGTTTCTAGAGTGTGCTGAATGATTCTGGTCTAGGTTGTGGATTTACTGAGAATTACTCCTCTGAGAACACCTAGCCAGATGTCAAGATCAACACACTCACATAAAGACAGAGAGAGAGAGAGAGAGAGAGAGAGAGAGAGAGAGAGTAGGTTGTGGATTTACTGAGAATTACTCCTCTGAGAACACCTAGCCAGATGTCAAGATCAACACACTCACATAAAGACAGAGAGAGAGAGAGAGAGAGAGAGAGAGAGAGAGAGAGAGAGAAGACATTAATGTGCATAACATCTATAATGCTAGATTGACTGAACAGATGGAGTAGTAAAATAAGAAAGCATACATGGCATTTCAGATGTTTCCAGACACACGTGTATGTACATGTTTAAAGACAAGTGAATCCGAATAATATATAAAAGACATATTCATTTGAATAGAATCAATGGATTCCTATGGACCTATTCACAAACATTCATTTATCCTTTTTATTTATTTATTTATTTATTTTTGAGTTTTTCTTAAATGTGCATATACATATAAAACATACAGGGCAGAGGTGTATTCCTGCAACAGTGTTTTTGCACATACAGAACTTTCCCCACACACATTTAACCTTTCAAAGCTGTTACGGTGCTGATACTCATATTTTAGATTATTTTAGCTGATGAAATATATTATTATACAAATTGTTTTGCATATTGTTTCATATAAAATGTAAGTATTACAAATATTACTTTGAAAAAATTAATGTGTAATATTAAATGTATATTTATAGCATGTCGCTGTGTCTTGTATAACGCTATCTTGGCATTTTAAAATGTGGGTTTAGTAATTAATTTAGACTACATGTACACTTCTGTTCAAAAGTTGTTGTTTTTTTAAAGTAAAAAAGGTAATTGCGACTTTTAATCTCACAATTCTGACTTTTTTCTTGCAATTGCAAGTTCACATCTCTCAATTCAGAGTTTTTTCTCCGAAATTGCATGATACAAATCCGCAAGTTATATACAAGTTATAATTCTGAGAAATTAAAGTCAGAGAAATGAAGTCAGTATTGTGGGATATAAACTGACAATTCTGACTTCATTTCTCAGAATTGCCAGTTTATATCTTGCAATTCTGACTTTATTCCTCGCAATTTCAAGCTTATATCTCACAATTCTAAGAAAAGGAGTCAGAATTGCAAGTTTGTATCAGAATTGCGAGATGTAAAGTCTCAGTTGTGAGAAAAAGTCATAATTGTGAGATAAAAAGCTGCAAAAAGTTACCTTTTTATTTTTTATTCATTGGCAGAAGCAGGCTTCCATAATAGTCTGCTGACAATTCGGCTTAAAATGAAATCTAAAAATATATTAAAATAGAAACAGTATACACAAACTTTGAGCATAAAAGGTGTATTTCAAAAACATGAATAAAATCTCATTAGCCCCACACTTGTGAATAGTAATGTATGGTAAAATATATGTGCATTTACAAAAAAAACACAAATATTATATATCAACTGCTGCAAACACTAAACCCAGTGCAAACATGGGCTCAGGTAATATCCTTAGAGCTTCCAGAATCCTCTCTGCTTTCACACAACAAAGCCCTGACCCACTTAAACCCTCCCCAACAATCCCATGCTCAAACATGAGCACTAACATAGGCAAACACATTTCATCCCTCAGGTAACATGCACAAATCATCAGAGGCCAGGAAAGGACACTAGACCTTTTTCATGAAATATGAACTTCTGAGAACTCTTCTGCCTGATAAGCACACCACACTGACTTTATTGTAATGTAGCGCTTACACATATACACAACACACAAACAATGTTTACCTGCCATTGCGCAGTAAACATTATATAATATTTAAGAACCTTATATAGGACATGGGCTCTAAAATGGATGTTTACATTGGACAGACCTGTTTAGAAAAGCCAACACACCAGAACACAAAGGCATACAGTACTGAATGCACATTTATTTGCCATGCACACAGATTGGAAACAGATGGAAGAGCTGTTTTATTCAGCAGGGTTCCTTGCAGGCTCTGGCCTTTTTTAGCCGTCTATTTCACTGCCTCCCCTGAACATCTAAATATTCTACATCTCGCAATTAAAGATCAGCATGTGCAAAATATCCACAGTGTGTGTGTGTGTGTGTGTTCAAGCTCCTAAATAAGGACGTATGTCCCTGTCACATTTACAACCAGTCTTTGAAGCTCCGATTACTTTAAAATGAAATTACCGCCAAACTCTTTTGCAGATGTTAACGTCAAAGCAAAGTATTCCCAGGCCTGTCCATAGGAAATGTGCGTCTAAATGTGTAATGTGTGCGTGAGTGTGTAGCTGGGTAGGTGTCTGAGAAAAAGTGTGTGAGAAAGTGAGAGACTGAAAGTAAAGGTGTTTTCTGATTTGATTTTTTTTTTTACATATGACAGGATGTGCTGTATAGAATTTGAATATAATGTTTTTAAAAAAAAATATATATATATATATTTTATATCAGCTGATAAGCAACACAATCATGCAATAAATATTTTTTCAATTGCACCTCACAGTGAAGATAAAATCTACTTTTAAGACCAAATCTATGAGCTAATACTTGGAATTTGTCATTCGGGTTCACTTTTAATCAACAACCTAAAGATAAACACATCAACTTTTTTGCATTTTTTTTTAAATCTAAATTTCCTTTTGTTTGTTTGTTTAGTTAAAAGTCATATTTTGTCACAAATTGTACTGTGATGAAATAGTGCCATTAACTGATTAAAATAATCTGATATACAGAACATTTTTAATCGTTTTATTTCTGCAATAAATATAAATGTGGAATCATTTATCAAATGAGACTACAACAATATAAATATAATATCCATTATAAATATTAAAATAAAATAATAATGTTCACAACATTATAGTTATGAATAGTTAAATTGTTTTTGAAATGTATCTTTTGTTAAATAGCATCTGCTAAAGCCTATAGAGAGAGAGACTACAATATCAATATCGGTAAAAGTGTCAGTCAAACTGATAATCAATCATCTTCACTATTTTACATAATTGTAATACATTGGATATTATTACAGTGAATTCCATAAGTGATGCTGTGAATTTTGAATTTTCAGTGTCAAACAGTTTTTGAGAAATGAAAGCTTTAACACCCCTAGTCCCAAAATGAAAGAATTAATGTATCATGTGGGCAGAGGATGAACACAAAAAGTGTGAAATCCCACACAGACTGTAAGGAACAAACTTCCCCTATATTATGAAACACAGTTTTATATGTGTGTCCTATCCAAATAAAGCAAAGCTGTTTTGATAGCAGTAATGAGGAAATCATCAGCTGTACAGATGAAGTGAGGTGCAGGCAGGAAAGGGAGAAAGCTGCTAATTTTTCAGTGAAACAGACAAACAAAAAGGCTAAAATTACACATTTCAAAGCCATACAGTCTACATCACTTCTCTCTCTAAACATAATCTTAAACATCAACACCATCTCTCAAACACTCGTCTCATCAACTTTCTCCTTGCTTTGTTTACTACCTCGCTATCCCTCTTTCTCTTTTTTTTCCCTGCCTCACAAAGAAAATATACGTCAAGAGAAAGATCATATCTGTTACACGGTATCTGTTAACCTCATTTAGGACAATATACCTCACGAAAGACAAACATTTAAACACGCAGCATTCTGTTTCTTGGTCATAGCTTTATTATTTGTGTATCTGTTTTTAAGACAAATCCATAGCCTTCAAGTTCAAATATAAATGCAACTAAAATGTCACTTTGGTTTAAATCTGTGTTAATTGTGGTATCAGATATCTGCATTTACCAAAGGTTTGGTAAACATGCAAGGATATCATATTTGCAACTATGTGCCTTAAAATTTTGGAATAAAGATTAAATATCACAGAGCAACCTGTAAACATACCATAAATCCTTCAGCAAGCCAATGTAGGTTGTATATTGGGTCTCACAGTAAGATAAATATATTAGGACTGTTGATAAATACAGTTAATCTCAGATTTTGCATATTTATGATACATTTGATCAAACATACAATAAAAACTGTAATACTGTGAAGTATTATTATAAAAATAAATAAAATTAAAATAACTGTTTTCTATTTTTATATAGGCCTATTTATATACTTCAGAAATTATTTTAATATGCTGATTTGGTGATTATCAATGTTGAAAACAGTTGTGCAAACTGTGATACAGTTTTCAGGGTTTTCTAATGATTAGAAAGTTCAAAATAACAGCCTTTATTTGAAATAGAGATCTTAAATTATAAATGTCTTTAGATTTCTATTTTACCAATTTGATGCATTCTTGCAGACTAAAAGTATTAATTTGCATTACGCGCATTTCATGCATGCAGAAACACAATAATATGCAATAAAGATGTTTTATTGATGCCACAGCAGTGAGCAGGTGTTCTTCACTTTAACATTGATAGATCCGCCTGTGATTTTTAAATGATATTTACTATTTATGCAGTTACAGAGTAGTTCCAGGCTTCTAATCTTACTGGCCAAGTGCTGTACAAAATGTGAACGCTGCAGAACAGAAGTGTAATGAGGAATGCATGGGTTTTTGAAATTCGGTATCAGCTTTGGTTCCTTTTAAACTAGGAGGAAAAATATCCAAACTAGTCAAATCTGGCAATTCAATAAAGACGTGTTTAACAGCAGGTTTGCTGCTATTAATTATCGCAGCAGTATCAAAATTGGTATCAAGTGTCGATTCCAAAGGAAAGGAAGGACTGACAAAATGTGCCCCTTGATTTTCCTTGATTCAAAATGCAGATTTCTTATGAAAAACAAATCACACACTTGCACATGTGCATTATGTTTACTGGAGCAGGCTGCCCTTTCACAATTTCTCTCTTGCTGTGTTTTAGCCAGAGAGACACACACTGAGAGAACAGTGAGCCCAAAGATGAGAAATGCAGTGCCTTCGAGAGCAGAAACTGGGGTCTCATCTTCATGAGAGGAAAAGGAGAAGGAAGGGAGAAAGGGATTTTATTCAAATCTTTCTGATCCTCATATTACCACAAGATGACAAAACCTCACAACATCATTTATAACATCAAAGACTCTCAATACCTCTCTAAAACCTCAAATATCAAAACGGCAACCTCAGATATAAAAAGTATTTATTTACATTTATTTAATTATAAATGTAAATATATTGAATCACTCCGCATTAGGTTTGATTCTATTCTTACAGTATATCCTTTCCTTTCTACTAAACCCATCCATCCATGAATCCATCAGTTCAATCAGTCAGGAAATGTGTGCTTATGACGCAAGTCTATAACCTCTTAAAGAAATACACAAACAGTACCATTAACGTCAAAGAAATGCTGGTTTCCATGGCTATGTTGACCAAAGGAGACCATTAATTCAAAATAATTGATTCAGCACATTTCAGTGGAAACGCACACATATTTCACGAACAGTCAGGCCATGTATGACATAAGACGCATCTCAACAACAGATCTGACCACAGAGATGAAGGTTATTTGGGGGAGATAAAAATGATCTAAAGAAAAGGTTTGATCTATGCAGAATGCTGTACACTGTTCAAAGACTAAACTATATTCCTGTCTAAAATAACTAATAATCTCCTAGAACAGATGATGTGATCTATAAAAGAGGGAGAGAGAGATGAAAACAGATGTGGAATCCCTCTAGCATGTATTATTAACGAACTTTCGCTCACTGGAATATACCACTTTCTTCACACCCCTTGTGCAAAAAACCACAAAGAGACAGAGAGCTTCGGTTGCTTCAGATATGCTCTTATTTTTCTGTACAATAAATGTACAATACAGTGGAAAATAGAATTATACGACACTTTCCATGAATAGAGCTTGACATCCTTCTTTTTGAAAACAAATGGTCAGTGAAAAGATGTTCTTAACCTTTCAGGAAATGGTGATTATTAACCTTAGGAGGTCAAACTACTGTAAATAAGCTATTTTATGTTCTATTCAAATTTTCCAATATACCAATTTGGAGTAGACATCATAGTTACGTCACTTGAAGCTGTGCGCACATTGTGGTGGCAGAAAAACACTGATAAAAAGTGGAGGAAAACAAGTAGAACCAAATGCAAATCATTTTTATACAATACTGTCATCAAAGACACCATTTGAAACTAAACGCAGATGTTTAAACGGACAGACTACGGATGAAACCTGCTATGATTAAAGCAGAAATTTGATTTAAACAATAGGTTTACAAAATATTTACATATGCAGACATATTGTATTAGCCCTACAGTTACAGCATGAAATACTATTTAAACCTATAACATTTTACATAACATTTACTGATTTCATCTCACAATTCTGACTTTTTTTCTCGCAAATGCAAGTTTATATCTCTTAGTTCGGACTTTCACTAGATTTAACAATTGCAATGTCAATTCTGAGGAAAAAAGCCAGAAGTGTGGGATATAAACTCATGATTCTGAATCGGGGTGGAAAAGAGAGAATGGCGAGTTGATTTTTCTAACCAGAATTGTGAGATATAATCTCGGAATTGCAAGAAAAGTCAGAATTTTGAAATATAAACTCAAAATGACCTTTTTTTATTCTTTTATTCCATGGCTTCCATATACTGCTACTGTAAAACTGTCATTTTCTGCCACCGGATAGGGTGAACTATCTGTTTAATGATTACATTAATTTAAATGAAATTAAATTAATTACACTATTATATTTTTAAACTATACCAGAATGGGTGCTACAGGGTTGCAATTTGCAAATTTAGCCTGGATTTAGCTACCAATTAGTAGGGTCTAGAGATCTTAGGACCAATTTTGGTTTATAGTTAATGATGAACTTAAAATTCAGATTTTTCCCCCCAATTCCCAATATTTTTTTCTTAATATAACTTGAGCATATGGGAAACTTTTCATATGGGAAAATGCATGCAGTATTAGGGTTGCACAAAAAATGTGGAGCAAAGCAAAATATTACATTTTGGACATTTATTTAGTTAATACTTATAAATTATAAATACAATAAAATAAAATAATTAAAAAAAAATAAAAAAATAAAAAGTCATGGAATACCAAAGTGTATTCGTGGAAAATGCAAAGTGAAAATATGCATATGCGATATTAATATCAATATACAAGACACTTGATCAGTTCGAAAAGCTTAAAAAAAAGCTTTGAAAGGAGGCAGTAAAAAGGCCAGATCTTATCATATGTGTGAATGTGTGTATCTGATATAGGTGCTGTCACATGCTCACTCAGCAGAGCACCAGATGGCCTGTTTCTGAGCTGTGGCAGACGGCATTGCACGCTAATTCTTCCTCATCTGACTGAGTACAGGGAAGCGCATGGCTCATGGTGCTAAGCTGATCTGTCTCCAGGGCAACTGCTATTTCTGCCCAGCCGTAACACTCTACACTAGCAGCACCCGACCGACGATGGGGCCTCTCTTTGATATCCCGCTCTTTCTCTGCTGAGGTGCAGCTGGTTGCCCATAGCTACAGGGTGTGGGTGGTGCTGGAAACTCATCTGGTAGCAATAAAAGCCTTAATGCAATGAGTCATATCTACGCAAACACACATACTGAGAGCCAACCTATTTAAGGAACAGGGTCCCTACCTTTAGGAGAACAGCTCCCCGTCTTACTACTCTCACTTGTACACACGGAACTCACCATCAACACAAGACTGTGAATGAGTTTTGCTTAGTCAACACATGAACTTAATGTGTCAATAATAGAAATCCAATGCATGACTTTAGCATTTTCAAAATAAATGAGATATTCTGTGTCATTTTATAAAATATGTCCTACAGCTGGAGTGAGCTCTAATAGCTAAACTGGCATTTTACAGAAATTTTACAGTAAACATGAATTCATTAGGTATCATCAATCAATAATATACAATTTTACAGCATTTGTTAATCTGTTATTATTATTAATTGCCAATTAATTATAATAGATTAAACATATATTCTTACAATTTGTATTACTATTATTTAATTTAATTATTTTTATTCATTTACAGTGTTGGGAAGTTACTTTGGAAATGTTATAGGTTATACAGTATAACAAATGTTATACAGATTACAAGTTACTCCATTTAAAATGTAATAAGTATAGTGTAACTATTTCAATTACTTTCAATTACTTTATTAAGGTAATGTAACTGATTACATTTGATTACTTTTCGGTTACTTTTCTAAATTTCTAATGTTTTCAAGTGGTAATCATTTTAAAACATTTAAAGCAGGCAATTATTTAAAGCAATAATAGAATTGAAAGCATAGCCACCACAAAATCAGACTTTAGCACCACTTTTTACTTTGAGATCATTCTGAGGTTAAATACTGATTTACAATCATAACAAGATAGTTTAATAGCTATATACTGTTTTTGAAATCAAATCTTTGGATAGCTATTATATGAAACACTGGTATCCAATGGTGCCTTGGAAAAAAGTTAATCTTAAAAAATAAAGCATATACATAAACCCAGACAGAAAATAAAACAATTATCAAATAAGCATATGTCCTATTCTGTATCCTAAACTAGTGAAACATTGGTGTCTCATATTTTAGAGCAGTCAATGCAACTTATGAAAGAAGTCAATTAAATCTGTATGTGTGTGAAAATATTCAGATGCAACCCCCTTTGTAATAGTTCACATTTTCATAAGTAACTGTAATTTAATTACAATTACATTTATTTTGTAATTAAATTATGTAATTCCGTTAAATGCAACTAGCTACTCCCCAACACTGTTCATTTATTATTTTGTTATCGTTCTTGAGCTTATTTTTTCATTAATTTATACAATTTGAAATGTGAATAATAAATTAGTACACAGAATTTAAAATGAACCTATAGATTAATAATTGCTTTATCGTTCATTGTTAGCTCATATCTAATGTATTAACTAATGTTAATTAATGACTTTATTCTAATCAAAAGAAATTCAGGTTACACTTTATTTTAAGGGGTCCTTGTTACAGTGTAATTATACATTTAAGTACTGAGTAATATTAATTAACTACATGTACAGTTAGGGTTAGGATTAGGGTTTGGTTTAGGGTTACTTGCATGTAATTATGCATAATTAAGTGTTATTATAATAGTAAGTACATATAACGTGTAACAAGGACACCTTAAAATAGTGTTACCGAAATTCAATTATAGAGTAAAGATAGGTGCTTGTTTTATCTAAGTCAAATGATCTCTGAGGAAATTGATGATACAGCAGCCAATGTCACACAGACATTGTATATAAAGGCCTGTATAAACAAAAAAAAGTGTTTAATTGACAGAGATAAGATGAATGCATAATATCATACCTCCAATTGGGTTTCAGTAATCATGTACTGAATTCAGAATAGAAATGATCAACAATTAACACTCCTAAATAATTGATGCATGTCTATGTAGGTTTCAGTATGAGGTGTAGGCCTGCAACAACTAATCGATAAAATCGATTATTATCGATAATGAAAATAATCGACAACGATTCTCATTCTCGTTTATCGATTAGTCGCGTCTGCCCACGGTGCACGTCCAACTTCAGCCGGTCGCGTCAAATTACAGCACTGAATAGCGCATTATGGACAAAATGCATCTAAAAATAGTGGAGGAAACAGAATGAGATGCTGCGGGAGAAGTACGTGATCCAAGCTGCCCAAAACTTAAGAATTCTTTATTTTAAGCTTTAACCTAACGCATTAGCGTATGGCGTAGGCTATAGGCTTGCCCTGTCCTGCGCTTTGACAGATTCATGTTCGTCCTCAGCGCAAAAACTTTCAGTTCACGGTCATATCCTTATCTGTAAATGTAACAAATTCACGCGAACACTTCCACTTTTGCAAAAAAGTCCGTTTTGATAGTAAATCTTTACTGAATGAGCACCGGCGCGGCGGGCGCGTGGACGCGCGTCAGACAGACGGAACAACACAGTAGAGACGAGACAATTAAGTTAATACTCTGCGCAAAAACGTTCATTGTGCTGAAATATCTGTTGTTGATATTTAAAAGGTATAAATAAGGTTTTTAAATTTGGTTTAAAAGTCAACATGTAGTGCACGTATTTTATGAGAGTAGGAACTGTAAAGGGATACAGCGTGTAATTCTGAATATAAATATCAGATGCTTCATAGTCGCCTTTTACAGGATAAAGAAATGACATGTGATCAAAGTGGACGCGTGTTCCTGCAGAACATTACTCTTACCTGTTGGTTAACATACTGAGTTTGTTTTTATTCGTCCTTATTATATTTATTATTATTTTAATTTTTAATGTAGAGATTTAAACTATATTCAAATACAGTGCTTAACAATTTTAAAAAAAGCAAATTTATGTAAGGTTTGTGCCACTGTTGCTCTAAACTAACAGTATTGGTGATTATAATCATTTTTTAGCTTTCTGTATTGGCAAGTCCTCCAATGTGCATAAGCTCTTTAGTAACAGTAGTTGACTATTTCTATGCTATAATATAATTATTGCTGTTATCTATGAAAAAAGGCAGAAAAAAAAAATAGTCAAGCTCTCAGATACCCAATTACAGTCAAAAAGTACCTAAGCAATGCCAGCAAGAATGCAAGCTGTTATGGAAGGCATAGGAGGACATTCTTGTTAATATGTGAATAAATACTAGCCTACTTAGTTTGATATTTGCCCAATAAATGACAATAACATTTTTAGATTTAAACAATTTTTTGACACCTACCTAAAATATTTGTGTTTTATCTTTATTATGATGTGTGTCTAATAAATTGTTAAGCACTATTTTCATAGCATTCAGTTGACACGTTTGTTTAAAGGACATTGGGCAGAATGTGGAAGTGTTTTTTGTCAAAAAGAAAGAAAGAAGAAGATCCGATTAATCGAAAAAATAATCGGCCAACTAATCGATTATCAAAATAATCGTTAGTTGCAGCCCTAATGAGGTGTTCAGCGATTAGTTTAATCCGTCAGCCTAATTCCAGACTGTAAATAGAGTACAATCTAAAATCTAAACAGAGCACACTAAATGAACTAATTAGTGTACAGCTTCAGATCAAGGATTTAAAACCATAGTAGCCTACATCGGCCTACACAACACAAAGAGTATGAATATTACTTTCATGTTTAAGCCTATATTACTCAAACCTTAATTACCACAGCATAGGCCTACCATAAAGATCTGCATGTGCACAGCAAAAATACTGTTTTTATTACAAGGCTCTTTGTAATTCTTCAGCAATCAGTCATGAATAATGACAGCTGTGCAGGGCAATAGTATAACTGGCCCTCATTTAGGCAACGAAGGCTCTTCATTCATTGCTGTACTCTTCAGTCTAAGTAAGCTAAAAAAAATAAATAATATAAACGTTATAATTAATATTTATGTCAATGTATCTATTTATTTGGCAAGAAGCAGTGCAATAAGCCTTGCAATTGAGTCTCTAATTGATCTGCAATTATATATTCATTCTGCAACCCTCGCAAAATGGCGCACAGTGAGCTGCTGTCATCACATCTCCGTGAGCGCGCAGACACACCAAAGCGCACCTGCGCATCACAGCGAGCAGAGATGATTTATGAAACACTTGCAAAATGATTAAATGAATCAGTATACACCATTGTGACCATTCAAAGTAGTCTCTGAGGCGATGCCTGTTCAATATAAATAGGCCCATTGAGACAAGTTTGTATTTTGATGTTAAAATCATGAATTCCAATAGCAATTCAGTAGATGTCTCACTTCGCCATGAGAGCAGAGGCTGTTTTCGCCTCGTTTATGAACCTCTCGCATCACTCATTGTTGTCAGCAAAGAGGATAAAACGTGAAATATAAAAAATGGCAATATGACAAAGGTGGTTATTTCACTGGAAGGGCGACTGTAATTGGAGAACCCCCTTTATTGATTTGTTATCGATTAATGGCCTAATGTAATTTCTTGTAGAATGGATAAACATGGCGCACACAGGAAAATGCTTGCTTACGCTGCTCTGAGGAGCTTCATTAGTTAATGCTATGATGGTCTGTCTTGCTGTATTATAATCTGCCATAGTTAATGCTCATCTCTCACCAGGCTCGTGGATCCCGGGGTTGTCGCTCATCTCCAGCACGAGCAGCTCTCGGCCCTCGTAACTCTCGCCCACCGTGTAGATGCGGGTGATGGAGGGGCACTGGAGCCAAACGGACACCAGCGCTTTCCGCATCTCCTCATATCGGTGGTACTCAAAGGAGACTGCTCCTTCCCCCGCAGCATCCCCGCCTGAGGCCAGGGCCAGCATCAGCAGAGCCCCGCAAAACACCGCCGCCGTCATCGCTCCCGTCGTGTCTCTCTTAGCACTGCTGTCTGTCCGTCTCTCTTTCTGTTTGTCTCTCTGGTTTTCTGTGTCGTGTCCTGTATGAACCGCAGAACTGATGCGTGAGCGTGAATCCTGACTACCTGTTTAGCCGCGGGGACGCGCGTGAAATCGCGGACGTGTAGCGCGAAGATTGCACACGCGCAATTGGTGAACGCGCACGGTGCTACCCCTGCAGGGGCGTGGCTTATGTAATGACGAACGAATTTACGGTGTTGTGTGACATATCCAATCGTCAGATTTAATTAAATGTAAAGTTATGGATACTTAAGTAAAGCTGAAGTAGCTCAATTGAAATATTCTTAAGTAAACGGATTATTGTAGATGAATGGTGGGTTGATGAGACTGTGATGTGTGAACATTAACAATCACCTAAAAATGAAAAACTGTTATCATTTACTCATCCTTAAGTCATTAAAAATCTGTATGAATTTCTTCTTTTGCACATAAATTAATCTTGGGGTTAATTTTGGTTATTATTAACTAGCTATTTATACATATAATTTTGTTCATTGTTTGTTCTTAATGATGCTACATCACTTTATTTTAATACTGAATTATTCATTTTTATATTTTAAAATTAATTTATCATACCAATAATAATTCATATCTGACAAATATGCCTAATGTGTCTGTCCATAAACTCCTCATTTAGTAATAGCCTACTGTCATTATTTGTAAATTATGTTGAAATTTTATACTTGGGCCCTTTATTAACGTAAAATTCATTGTTTACATGAGGAAGTAGAAGTAGGCTATAAAATCATTATTAGAGGAGCTGGGTTGTAATACTCAGCTAAACTTTGAATTAGGATCATAGGCCATGGCAAAAATAGGCTAAAAAAAAAATATGTGATGTGACCCTGGAGCAAATATAGTCATAATTAGCACAGGTATTTGAAACAATAGTCAATAATACATTGTATGGGTCAACATTATCGATTTTTCTTTTATGCCAAAAATCATTAGGATATTAAGTAAAGATCATGTTCCATGAAGATATTTTGTAAATTTCCTACCGTAAATATATCAAAACTTAATTTCTGATTTATGCATTGCTAAGAACTTAATTTGGACAACTTTAAAGGCGATTTTCTCAATATTTAGATTGTTTTGCATACATCAATGGAAAGCTTATTTATTCAGCTTTCAGATGATGTATGAATCTCATTTTCAAAAAATTGACCCTTATGACTGGTTTTGTGGTCCAGGGTCACATATTACAAATTAGAATGGTAGACCTAGTCCTAAAAATAATGATTTTCTGTGATAATAATATAGATCAAGCCTTTAAATTTTTTAGCACCCTCAGATTCCAGATTTTCAAATAGTTGTATCTCGGCCAAATATTGTAAACCATACATCGATGGAAAGCTATTTATTAAGCTTTCAGATGATATATAAATCTCAATTTAAAAAAAAAATAAAATTTACCTTTATGACTGGTTTTGTGGTCCAGGGTCACATATGATTCTTTACATACACAGTAATATGTATATCCCACCTCATATGGCATGTTAAATATTGTAGTATGTATATTCTGTTCCGGGACAGTTTACCCACCCCATATATGGCTCTTTACATACTGTAATATGACATTTGACTTGTACGTTGATCAGTGATTAGGAATGTGAAACCGTGATGAAAACACATTTTAGGATCTATGTTTGGGAGCTCTCACAGTTTAAATAGACCACAACCGCAGTCAACGTTTTTGTTAATTTGTTTTTATTAAGTTGCCTTTAAATGAACAAGCTAACATCTCAATTAGCTTTCTCCCTTATGATCCATAAGTGTTTTTTAAGTGAGCCAAAATCATCACAATTAAAAGAACCAAAGACTTAAACTACTTCAGTCTGTGTGCATTGAATTTATTTAATACACGAGTTTCATAATTTGAGTTGAATTACTGAAATAAATGAACTTTTCCACGACATTCTAATTTATTGAGATGCACCTGTATATGCTATAGGTGGACACTGTGGAAGTTACAACATCTTTACAGAAATTGAGCAAAAAAATCAGGCAAGGCAACAAAGCAAAAAAAAAAAGGCATTACAAAAATATCAATTTATAACATTCCATCTTTGTTTAGGTGAAAGTAAAGTGCTTTTGAGGAATAATGTAATTAGTACTTGAAACGGATGAATGTTTATAATAATTGAGAGCACAGAACACAGGCTGATATTCTTTCATTCCTAACAGTCCACAGTTCTTTGGAGTACCATGACCAGTGGTCTAATGATGACTGCGGGGTGTGTTTTTTCTCTTTTAAAAGGCACATTGCTGTCAGAAGCTGGCATTGATTTGAATCCATTCAGTCCGATTTTAAATACTTTACAGTGAGTGTGTGCAGCAGGAGGCAATGCAAAAGCATCAGACCAACCAAAGCCCACACAGGAGTCCAAGAGAGATAGATTGCTCTGGCTGATGGTGAAGCATCAGTGTATGCGATTGAGTGTATCTCTGTCAATCAGTCGCTCTTCACAGCTTTATGAAGCGAGTAATGTTTCTTATACTGGGAGTCGGTGTTGAAAAGTCTGTCCCACCAGGTGAATGTAGAGCCATAGTTGCCCACAAAATTCATGTGGTGGAAGTCATGGAAACGAGCTCCAGCGTAGAATGGAATCAAATGTAAGGGGTTCAGAGGAATGTCGTAACCACTAAAGAGAGGACCAAAGAAGGAACATCAAAGAATGAAACAAATACTATAAAAATAATTTAGTAGGACATACTGTCCACTCAATATTTAGTTTGATTTTCATAAAATTCAGAGAATTACTGTTATAGCCAAACTTGTGAATTAGAAAGTGGTGTCCACATACTTCTGGTGATGTGGTTTAATTGTGCACAGGCTATCAAATTAATACATTATCAATATAGTGCCCTCTAGTGTTGTAATAAGTTATTATCAGCATGACATATGTTGACATTGTAAAATTTATTGACCCAGACCATAGCACTGGTGTTAGTTTTGTCAGCTATTTTATAATTAATCTTAGTCTTTTTAGATTTTAGAATATTTAGTCAACATTTTCTGTTTTTTTGTTTGTTTGTTTGTTTAGTCAAGGTTTAGTTGACTAAATGTGGGTGGATTTTAATCCAGGTTTAGTCAATAAAACTCAAAATTGTAATTGTAATCATGACTATTGATTAATTAGTCACAATTCACAAATCAACAGAATGTCAACTCAAACACGATTTATTGTACTCATTTACTCATCGAGTTATGATTTATTCTATTATCAAATGAACACTCTCTACATTAAACTGGTAAAACTCAAAAGCTTCTCTTAAAATCGAAAACAGTCAAATTCCTAATATTAATTCCAATATTTCCAAATTATGTTAATGGTTTTTCTTTTAAAACAAGGAACACGACTTTGTATTGTCACATTGAGGTTGCATATGTGCATTTATTCAGCAACCACAATCACAAACAGTATAGATGACATCCATATCTGGATTTATTATTATCAGTTAATTATTATTAGTTAATCACTGAGAAGCTTAGATTACAAATTTAGTCACAGTGAACAGCACAAGAGACCCTGTGAAGGAACTCTGACTGGCTATATTACACTTTCATTTGAGCTAAATATTTCAGTGGAGAATTTACATGTTTTCAATGTTTTCAGATTACTGGCACCTTTTCCACATTGTAGAGAGAGTATGTGCACATAGTTGCCAGGTTGCAAAGATTAAGTAAAACACATCACAGAAAATGTGTTCTTTTAATTCATTTAAACTTTAACAATCTGGCAACCTCAAGAATGAAAGCTCCTGAAGGCTTTTTGAAAACAGTTCAATAGACAATATTTTTCTCCTGTTTTTGGCTTAAGAACATATAGGGTGATTTAGGTAGAGTTTCTCTTTTTTGTCTACAATATTGCATGCTTATATAGTTACAATTAGTGTTTAATAATGTAGGCGTCGTCTCTTTTCAGCATAGTTTTCATTGAGGAAATTAACACTACATCCACAAAATTGCAGTGTGTGTACTGAGCTCACCTGTGAACATCAATGGTTTCAAGAAGCCGGAAAGCGACCCAAGCCCAGAGCAAAACCATATGATTGCAGAAGACCATGATGCCGATGAAGAATCCAGCCCCCAGAATCAGAGTCTCAGCAGGGTGGGCATATTCTGCCTGCATGCCAAATGGAGCCTAACATACACAAAACGAAACAGATGACAGGTCATCTATCATTATTAAGAAGAAAATTAAATAAACTAAACAATAAATAAATAAACTACAAAATTACTAGGGGTTTAACAAAGCATGTTTCGTTTTGAGACACGATAAAGTACAAAATAATTATTATTTCTAAGACATTTTTTAATAAGTTAACAAAATTACAGTAAGGAAGCACTAGAATAGAAATATTTATTGCTAAAATAGATTATGATAGACACATATTCTTGCACTTAGTCCCTGACTACATACATTTTATTTCTAATTTATTCATAATAATTAATAAACACGAAAGCTCAATTGCATGAGCTTCTGTGTTTACTATATTTAGCGCTCTTTGTATGTACATTGTTCACTGTTTATATGTAAATAAAAGCCTAAATAAAATGTTCATTTTTGGGTGAACTCTATACAATACATATTGTCACAATCCACGATAAATATTGTTGCATTTTTGTATTGTGATATATACACAATATATTGTTACACATTTATATATTACAATATAAAACCAACATAAAAATATATAATAGTACAAATTCACCAAAAAATTATCTTCAAGTCTGTCTTGGCTATCATATAGTTTCCCTTTATCTGCACATTGTGTGTGTCTTTGTGAGACTGCGAGTAACTTACAGTGAAGTCATGATGGACTTTATGAATGTATTTGTAGATTCTGCGATGATGTAGGGCTCGGTGGAGGAAGTAATGCCATGTGTCTTCAATTACTGCACAACCAAAACACTGGGCCAATATAAAGGGCCTGAGATGGTGAAAAAGATTATTTAAAAAATGAAAACAAGGCCTACTGGCTTCAAAAAAAAGATTAGTTTGAAGCCACAGTACAGTACAACCTCAGGACTCTGACTGTAACTTCATAGACCTACTATGGTTTTTTTTTAAACTTCAGTCATAAATGTGAGAGGTGCTCTCACCAGCGAGGCATGGAGTCCCAGTCATAAGAAATGCTGAAGAACTCAGTAAAGTAATACGTCCCGCAGATGAGTGGTAGCTGGATACAGAAGTGATTAAACAGCAGCATCTTAAAGCACTTCCACTGTTTCTCCCATGTCTCTGGTTTATCCTGCAAGCACAATGACAAAAAATATATATAAGAAGTTAATATTTTCTATTTTTAACAACAAAAAACTATAAATATTCAAATTAAAATAGTAACAGATGAAAAAAATCCTTTGATTCCACATACTGGTTGGATCTTATACTTCTGCATGAAAGGGAGGAACTGAAAGATAAATCCAGGCAGACAGAACAGGAAATAGATCAGTTCGTGGACGATGAGCGAGCCCCAGGTGGCGATCTGGAATTTGCTATAGTTCTGCAGCATGTGGTTCCATGCGTGCTTCAGAGGTTCCTGCAGTGGATTTTCTGGCAGAAATGAATCCACAAATTCCACCGCCAGATACGCTGAAGACAGAATGTTGGCTGTGCCGTTCACCTCCATGGCAGCGAGTCAGTGGGACTCTCCAAATGAGTAACTGTACAAACAAATGACATAAACAAAGACTGGTGAGGCTCAGTTATCTCAAAGTGAAGCTTGCCTGAAGGACAGGTAGTTAATATGGAACTGCATCATATCAGGACAGTGTTTTATGAACATGAGTTAAAGCCCGACATGTTCATTAAGTCTGACAGAGAATCTAAGTCTTTCCAATCCTAAGTCAAACTTTCAAGTTTAAGATGACTAAAAAGATGAGTTGACGAGTAATTTAAAGTCAAAGTCACAAAGTCGAGTTTTTTGTGACTTGAGTGTGACTCTCTGGTTACACTTAGATGTTGCTTGTTATTATTCATGTGAAATCTCCAACTGAAACTAATTTATGCACCACTAAATTATGTCAAAAATCCAGTCTCTCATTAAATGACCATCCCTACAGTATAAATTCCGGGTATCTCTTGTTCTTTGAAACCACAATAATGGGGAAGACTGCTGACTTGGCAATAGTCCAGAAGACAATCAACGACACTCTCCACAAAGAGGGCAAGTCACAGAAGGTCATTACTGAAAGGTGTAGCTGTTCACAGAGTGCTGTATCAAAGCATTTTAAATGCAAAGTTGACTGGAAGGAAGAAATTGGGTAGGAAAAAGTGCACAAACAACAGGGATGACCGCAAGCTTGAGAATACTGTCAAGCAAAGCCGATTTAAACACTTGGGAGAGCTTCACAAGGAGTGGACTGAAAAGATTTTGGAGCACTTTATCTGCTGACAAGCTTTATGGAGATGCTGATTTCCTTTTCCAGCAGGACTTTAGCAC
>NW_015634016.1:114264-166177 GCF_001515625.1 Sinocyclocheilus rhinocerous | reverse complement strand
TACTGGATTTTTGACTTTCATGAGCTGTAAGCTCTAATCATCAAAATAAAAAAAATAAAAACTTTTGAAATGTTTTACTTTACATGTAATGAATCTAGAATATATGAAAGTTTCACTTTTTGAAATAAGTTACCAAAAAAATGAACTTTTTCACGATATTCAATTTTTTTTACATGCACCTGTATATAACTGCATATTTTTTTTAGCCAGACAAGACAAAATCAGTTGGTCTGGTTGCATAACCATAAATAATCAAATATACAAATCTTAAATATATCAGAGACACATAAATTGGTTATTTTTTTATCATATTGCTGCATGAAATTTATTTGTATCCAGACATAACACAATCAGCTGGTCTGGTTGCATAACCATAAATAATTAAATATACAAATACTTAAATATAACTGAGACACTATAATGGGTAATTTTTTATCATATTACTGCATGTTTTTTTTTTTGGTTGGTTGTTTTTATACGGACATCATAAAATCAGCTGGTCTGGTTGCAAATATATCAAATGCTTAAATATAACAGAAACATTGTAATTTATTATTTTAGTCATATTACTGCATGTGCATTAACTGGTCAGTCTATTAAATCACAATTACAATCATGATATAAACATTTTATTTATATTTCAGAAGCAAATATATATTGAAATAATTTCCCATACAATACATGCACTGTGTAGTACAACAGTAATATTTACCTTCTCGCGTGTTTCCATTATTCTGCAACTCTAACTAAATAGAGCAAGTAAAAAGCGCAAGTATTTCTCAATCTAACCTTTCTAAAATAACATAACCAATATCTTAATGTAAGAGTCTGCATTTCTGCACGAACGGCTTGTCCACTCACCTGTGAGAAGCTCTTCTACCTGCGCTAGCAGCACGGTCGCTTTTAATGTCATAAGAACTTTACATAGGACCATTGCCTGAGACAAGAGTAGACGATGTGTGAGGGCAGAGGCTGGGCGCTGATTGGCTGTGGCAAGAAAGAGATTGACGTATGCGGGCAGAGGCCTCGGACTGATTGGTTGAGGGAATGAACAGACGATAGTGAGACCTCGAGTTTCCGCAGCACCAGCCAATCAGAAACGCGCCTGTCTTTCATAATCTATCAACCTGCACTGACTGGGCTGCACCTCCAACACTCCCCGAGACGACTCGTTCTTCCCGAGTCACATTAAAGATTCGTTCAAAACGAACGAATCGTTCAAGAACGACCCAACACTACAAGCAACGAGGAGCTCTATTAATTCAGGGGGTTTCAGTCTTTTTGGTGCTACGGAGTACGGACCCCAAATATTACCATCGTCGTCCTAAAATTTAAAAGACAGCTATATAGTTTCTTATATAAAAAACTGAAATAGTGTAAAAAGTATATTATAAATGTCTGAAATATTATTTGGATAATAATAAGTGTCTATTAAGTTAAATTATTACGTTTTTTCCTACTCATCATAGTTCTGTACAGTTATAGTACTGTATTTATTGTTGTATTTATTTTTTCATTTGTTTTAATAATTTATTTTATTATGTATTTACTTGTTTGTATCTATATTTTTTCAAATGTGAAAAATTAAAATAAGTGTCAACAATTATTTGGAAAAATGTAGCTTCTCTTAAGTAGTAGTGTACTTTTACAGTACTGTATTTTATTTATATTGCATATATATTTTAATCTCCTTTTATTTATAATTTATCCACCCATTTATTTATTTGTTTGTTTTAATCTAATTTATTTATATCTTATGCTTGTTGATTTAGTTTACTTATTTTTTTTTCTATTTTTTGTTTGTATCTATTTGCATTCATGGCATTATTTTTGTTCATTTATTTTAACCTTAATCTTTTAAATGTATTTGAAACATTTTTTTCTCAAAGTGGAGTGTTAATAGTGGTGCATTCAAACAAGATCTTCTCTCGCTCTCATTTCCTCTGCATTATTTAGTACCAAATACAGTACATGCATAATTTATCAAGATATATTTTAAGTAAAAAAGTTCACAGGTATTTCACATATTACTCTCACAATATTATATTGTATTGTGCTTCGATCACAGACCCTCTCCCACATACACACACAAAATCTTAACATTAGGCATGGCTCGGTGACAGTACTTAAAGAGAGTTAAATACTAAACAGCAAGAGCAGAATAGAGAAAGCCATTAAAGTTACAGAAAACAAAGACAGAAAAAAGAGAGTGAAGAAGAAGAGAACCAAAAGAGAGTGAAAGAGAGAAAAGAAAGAAAGATTTCTATAAGAAGTAGTACCTTTATACCTCTTCAGTGTTCAGTACCGCTAGTACAGAGAGCACGTCACGTTGTTTAGTGAGTACAGCAGTAGTTTAAAGATGGCACACAAACATCAGTATTTAGAACCATGCAAAGCGGTTTAATACCCAAGCAACCAGTATCAGTCCACAGCATCGTGCATGCCGAAGCATTCATGTTAACGTTTCAAATGTCAAAGATCGCAATTCTCCAACGATTGGACCACAAGAAAAGAGCCAGAGGATATTAAAAGAAAAAGAAACAACAACAGACAGTTCAAACTTTAAGACTTCAAATGTTGTTTGGCAAACAAATTGCAAAATGAAAAAAGTTTGTTTGTCTTCAATAGAGACCCTTCTCGCATATAAGCAAGCAAAGGTTCAGCTCTAACCATAAAACGAAATTCACATCATCATCATCATCATCATCATCATCATCCAATGGAGTCCAGTGACTTCATAAACAACCTTCCAAGAGGCAACAAAGTGCTGGTCCTAAACTAGACACATTTTCCCTCAAGCTTTATTCGAATAAGCAAAAACCATCAAGAGGCTCCTTCAGATCAAACGATCAAGGAGCAAAAATTGCTGGCCATCCCCTCGGCTCAAACGCAGGAACGCTTTGTACACGTCGCAGATGCGCTGGCCAAATATTTGCACCAGTCTTTACTCAGAGTGTTTCGATTCTGCTTCGTCAGTGCAATAAGCATCATCATTGACTACTCTCAAACAAGAGAAACAGAAAGAAAAGAGAGATACAGAGTGTGTAAGTGTATATACTAGAGACAAAAAGAGGTAGTGTGTGAATGCTTGTAGTTACGTATCTGAATGAGTGTGTGGATGTGTGTGAGAGAGAGAGATACAGACAGAGAGAGAGAGAGAGCAGTATTCTCCAGGCCATGTCCATGGTGAAGCAGTTCCAGGATGAAGCCTCAGCCGTGGTAAGAGCTTCAGTGTGAGCGAATCCTCTGCTGTACGTCAGCTTCAGCTCTAGTGTTCAACAACTCCACAGCTGCTCAGAGAGGCTTATCAATGACAGTCACACCTGCAAAATGGCTGATGTATGAGTCTATCATGCAAAATGATTGAACATTTGTGTCTTCTGAACAACAGGTCCTATGTGGTACAAATTCCACTACACTACACAACCACCAGATGGAGCTCGTTCCCACAGTATGCTCTCTTTTTGGATTTTTCTGTTAATATTTGACCCATTACATAAAATAATTTTAATTAGGCACTCTATGATTCTGCTCTTAGAAGGTGAGTGTTACCTTATTCATAACTGACGAACTGATGATATTCTAAACAGTTCACTAAAACGTTTTATAAAAATGTTTTATGACTCATTGATTAATGTGACTAGTAATAAACAATGTTAAAGCATCTCTTCTGTTTTTTTTTTGTTTTTTTTTTGAAATTTGCAAATGTATGTATACCCAAAGAAAGTAATTTTTATAATTATATCATTATATTAAGATGAAAAATTATATTTTTGTTAGTTGAATTGACATTTGTACATAGAATTTCTAGAATTTAATTGTATTCCCCCTCTATATAACTGCTGATTTCTGTTTGTGTTTTTCTAAATAAAAAAAAGTTTTAATATTTCACTGCCAAATCAAATAATTAGTCAAATAATAACCTTGCTATTAATCAAAAAACAAGACAGCATTTAAAATCACTTTAAAATTCACCCGGTTCATTCATTACCCTGGAAATAGAAGATGAAGTAAAATGCATTGCATTGTGGGACATATGGCACATTTGGAAAGCACTGAAGGACATTTAGGTATTACATTACATAACTGCTCAAAAGTTTGTTGTCGGTAGATTTTGATCAAAAACACAGTAAAAACAGTAATACTGTGACATATTCTTACACTTTAAAATAACTTTTTTTGCCCATTTCAAAATATTTTAAAATGTAATTTATTCCTGTGCAGCCATTACTCCAGTCTTTAGTGTCACATGGTCCTTCAGAAATCATTCTAATATGCTGATTGGGTGCT
Organism: Sinocyclocheilus rhinocerous; assembly: GCF_001515625.1. Taxonomy (NCBI): domain Eukaryota; kingdom Metazoa; phylum Chordata; class Actinopteri; order Cypriniformes; family Cyprinidae; genus Sinocyclocheilus; species Sinocyclocheilus rhinocerous. The sequence continues at coordinate 161,887 of NW_015634016.1, read as the reverse complement.
CAACAAACATTTCTTATTATTATTAAGATTAAAAACAGTTATGCTGATACATTTTGTTTTGTGGAAACAATGATCCTTAAAAATATTACTGAAAAATGAATTTTTGAATAAATAGTACACAAAATATATACCACAAAAAGTAGTGCCATTTTGAACATAGCCTCTTTCTCTGACCTGCATAGCTGCGTCCTGTGCTCATGCAGGTGGGCAGTAGAGTCCATTTATCAGTGTTTGGATTGTAGAACTCCACTGAAGCCAGGTTGCATGAGCCATCATCGCCACCGATCACATATAGCAGGTTATTTACGGCACACACACCTGAAACACAGATAAACTTGATTGAACCATCACAGCTAGAATTGTTTTTGTGTGCGTGTCAGCTGGCAGAGTGACACACTGTGCTGTTCAGCAAAGATCTGACCAACTCACCTGCGTTCCTTCGGCACATATTCATATCAGCCACCTGTTTCCATGTGTTAGTGGCAGGGTCATAAACCTCACAGCTCTTTCTAACCAAGGGGCCGTCGTGCCCCCCTACTGCATAGAGCAGACCTTTTAACACACCTACACCTGTCCAACACAAACATTTGTGGTTTACACAGACATATGTTGCCAGCATACATGAAGGTTTTGTGTGTGTGTGTGTGTGTGTTACCTGCACCACTGCGGCGGGTTCCCATCTCTACTGTATAAGACCATTCATTGGTGTTTGGGTTATAGGCCTCAACTGTACTCAAACACTGACGAGTTGCTCCGTCATACCCTCCGACTGCATAAAGCAGACCTAAAAAACAGAGTTTGACATTTTTTTATATCAGTTGAAATCCGCTGTTCGATAAACAAAAATGTTTGAAAAAATAAATATGCACTGCACAAAAACGTAAAATATATAAAAATGCATTTAAAAAAATATTAAGATAACTTTAACCAAAGCTAAAATTACCAAGCTAAAGTTCAGGTAATGTTTCATTATCAATCACAAATTAAAATGCAGTAAGAAAGTTATTTCCCTTAACCAGGAAATTAACGTTCTTAGAATTGACAGACAGTTGACCCTGAGAGGTCAAGTAAATATCTACAGCGGATCTAAATATTTATAATTAATTATAACTAGTTATGATTAATTATTCATATTTCCCCATGAGCTGATTCGCTACAGAAATCAAATCTGATTGGTACTCAAGAAACATTTCTTACTATTATCAATGTTAAAAACTGTTGCACTGTCTAATATTTTTGTGGAAACTGCGATACATGATTTTTCGTTAGGATTCTTTGTTGAATGAAGAGTTCAAAAGAACAGCGTTTATTAGATTTTTTTGACCCACTAACACTTGCACTCTATTCTATTTCTGTTCTATCTACTTGTTTTCTCTTTATTTATTAAAAACATTAACCTTTAATTACTAACACTCTCTATTCTATTTCTATTCTATCTACTCATTGTCTTTTTATTCATAAAAAAATACTAACACTAACATTCTCTATTTTTATATAAAAAATAAGAACTTTGCACTCTAACACTAGCACTTCTCTATTCTATTTCTATTCTATCTACTTTTTATTCTTTTTATTTATTATAAAAAACAAATAAACCTTGCTATGTGTATTGTGTTAGACTAACCGGGACTTGTCACAGCACTTACATTTTGTTGTCTTTTGTTGGTCTGATTGCTTCTATTGTCCTCATTTGTAAGTCGCTTTGGATAAAAGCGTCTGCTAAATGATTAAATGTAAATGTAAAAGCCTTTACTGTCACTTTTAATCAATGTAATGCAACCTTGCTGAATAAAATGGTTAATAATAATGATTTTTTATTATATAATTATCCATATTATTTTAATAGCTTTACAATGTTAGCACTAAGCAGCATCAAAACAAAATATGCAAATACACTAATATGGCAATATACTCGTTATTACGAAATTTGTGCAGTATATAATGGGGTCTGATAAGGTTGAAGACCCCTTGTTTAGGTCCTTTTTTAAACTCAGAATTCATCAATTTGAAATTTCAAACAAAAGCAGAACAGCCATGCATGTCTATTGGCTGTGGCTGTACATATACAGACGGCGATTGGCTTCTTGGCAGTCACTAACCTCCAACAACGCCAACTCCAACACTGCTACGTCGCGTGTTCATGGGACTGACGTGGAACCACTCATTGGCCTTAGCGTTATATGCCTCTACAGTAGCTAAACCTGCAAACCAACATCATCATAATGGTCACGGATGTAGGAACACAGTACATTCCAGTTTTCATTAGTATCTTCATAATAATGAGCATTATTGTTACCATAACCAACATAACAGCTATGCACTTCTCCACATAAACAGTATGCAAGATAATGCAAGATCAATTAATATATTACCTGTGCTGCCATCAAAGCCTCCAACAGCATAAAGCAGTGCGTTGAGGACAGCAGAGCCTAGAGTTGACCTCCGGTCCTGCATGCTGCTGACACAACACCACTCGTCTTTTACTGGGTCATATGCATCCACCGTCCTCACTCGTAATGACCCGTTAAAACCCCCGACAGCATACACAACACCACCCATATACACCACACCTACACATACGTAAAAGAAAAGAAAAATTGTGAACTAGCTTCAAGCATCCAATATTAAAAATCAAATAATACATTTTTTGTAACAGCTGTTGGGTAAATGAGTCAAGTACATTTTCATTGAGGCAAGTTGTCACATGCCTTTTAAATGTTATGCGGTTACATCATTTAATAATTACAAAAAATGGTTCATTAGTTATTTTGTATAAAATTTTGTCAGAATATACAGCACTGTTCAAAAAGATTTTTTTAAATGTTGTGTAATGTTTATTTGATCAAAAATAAAGTAAACTTTAAATTTACTTTAAATGTGCAATGTACATTTTTGTGTGCAATTAAAATAACTTAATTTCAAATTTATGTTAATATATTTAATTTATTCCTGCAATGGCAAAGCTGAATTTTCAGCATCATTACTCCAGTCTTCAGTGTCACATGATCCTTCAGAAATCGTTCAAATATTCTGATTTGGCGCTTTAGCAATATTTCGTCTTATTATCAATGTTGAACACACTTTATATTTTTGTGGAAACTGAAACTTTTTTTTTAAAATCAGGATTCTCTGATCAACAGAAAATTTGAAGAACAGCATTTATTTGAAACAGAAAACTTTCTAAATGTCTTTATATGTCACTTTTGTTCAATTTAATGCATTCTTGATGAATAAAAGTATTAACTGCTATTAAAAACTAATCAGTAACACTTTAGTATAGTGACCAATTCTCACTATTAACTAATCACTTATTAACAGGCCTATTATTAATACATTTGCTGTTTATTAGTACTTACAAAGCACATATTCTACATTCCTATTCCTGCCCAATACCTAAACTTAACAACTGCATTACTAACTATTAATAAGCAGCAAATTAGGAATTTGAGGCAAAAATTGTAGTTAATGGTTTGTTAATAGCAAGAATTGGACCTTAAAATAAAGTGTGACCAACTAATCTCTTAACTTGACCCCAAACTTTTGAATGGTAGTGTTGTCACCAAATGCTGTGCCCAATTAACAGTATCCTTTTTTCTGGGACAATAAGTAGTCAAGACTTACAGTATGTGCCTATACAAATATTGAAACCCAATAGTTCCCACCCCCCAATTCATGTTTTCTGTATAAAAATATTCATGCCACATAAAAAGTCTGTGGGGTATATATTCCACTTAAGCCACTTTTGTGATGTAAAGAAAATAAAGGTAAATATAAACTTGCAATTTAATTTTCTTGCGGTCACTTACATGTGCAGTCACTAAACATAATTTCCATCACCAGGGTAAATGAAACAGCGGCATGTTTTTAGCAGAATACACATCACAACAGATTCCTCAGCAAATAACATTCAACACACCCAAGAGTCTCCTCCCCATCATTATTTTCAGTACGTGTTCTAACATGTAGAGCTGTTGAATGTGAGACCAGGGTGAATCATTTTGCCAGTCATTGTCAATGATATGAGCGTGCAGCTCACCTGCTCGACATCGTCTGGAGGGTAATTCTGCCACTTGGAACCATCTCTCCTCCTCGAAATCATAGCACTCCACACTGCGGATGGCTTTAGGGGCCTGTCCCCCCACCACCATCATCACCTTTAGCACACATGAGAAAAGACTCCAATCAAAGCCATCTAGAACGCGGCTTCTCAAACTTTTTATCTAGTTTAAATTATTTTGTTAAAGTGGTTTAAAACATGTGCCAAGTTCTTAGAAACATACTCTATGATTTTTAAACTATAACATTTTTAGTAAAGGTTTAAATATAATAGCTGTACAAAATGTGTTCAACACGGATACGCTGTTTTCGTTCAGATCAAATCACAACAACGTAGGAAACAGATCCGGCGTGACGCAGCTGACACAGAACAGCATACGCTGTTTACGTCCAGCTGATACGCTCCAAAACGGCGCTACAGGGTGATGCGGAGGAGACGAATTGTTGAATAAAGTCGTTATTTGTTTTTTCTTTTGTGCACAAAAAGTATTCTCGTAGCTTCGTAAAATTACGGTTGAACCACTGATGTCACATGGATTATTTTACCGATCTCCTTGCTACGTCTCCGGACTTGGGAACATTTCAGTTGTATTGCAGTCTATGCAGGGTCAGACAGCTCTCAGATTCCATCAAAAATATCTTGAATTGTGTTCCGAAGATGAATGAAGGTCTTACGGGTTTGAAACGACATGAGGGTGAGTAATTAATGACAGAATTTTCATTTTTGGGTGAACTAACCCTTTAATTTTGTTAAAACCAAATATAATTTCAATCGCTTGGTTTAATAAAAAAATTATGACTAAAATGTCCACAAATCACATCAGAGACATGGACTAGAGATTTGCACCCATTGTAAGTTGAGCCAAGATGTTCAGATATGTGACAAGAGTTTGAATCCAGCTTGCATCATGTTCCCAATCTCCATCCACTGACTTCCTGCTCTTTACAGCTAATGAAAATGTCAAAAAAATAAAATAAAATCAATAATAATCAAGACTGTCCAGACAAACCTTTGGGTAGCTGATGGGTGTTCTCACTCTGGTGCGGATGGTCTTCATCGTGGAGCGCTGCTCGGCCGGCAGCAGGTGGTACTTCATGGCTTCAATTAGGTAGTCTTTACAGGCGCTGCTGTTCTTCACTAAAGTTTCCTCCTCCACCCTCTACACACACACACACATAAAATTCAATAAAAATGAAAGAACATCAAAGCAAATATTCACTAACGCATTACTCATGCACACACATATACCTGTACGAGGTATTCTCTGGAAAGAAGAGGCAAGCGAACATTTTCCATCAGATGAGCCATGTGTTCCTGACGCACATCTTTATCATGCGTGACCCAAGCTATGACCGCTTCAAACACCTATAAACACCCAGGGAAAGTTTAATACCTGTCTCATCTGTTATACCTGAGAATTAATCACAAATCATCAGCATGAAATACAGGTGTAAAAAGTTACAAAACATTTTGACATCTGATAACTGCAATCATAGATATGTATAGGTAGATGCCACATTTGACCGTCCCAAACACGTTGACGCATCCACCATCTTGGAACAGTCTATATGTCGTCATTCATGATAAAAATCAATGAGTTTCAAGACGCAACAACATTGTGCAGCATCTGGTTGTAAAAACTGCCTGAATTTAAATTCCTAAAGAAATTGGATAAACTTTCAAGGTAAGAATGTGTTGGTTTTTTTATATGTATTAACTCAATACGAAAGTACTAAAGTATTAGTACTTTTAAATGCTTTGTTAGTTAACGGCTTCGTCTTGTTGTATTGTGTAGTTTAGCAAAAGCATCTTCTGAAGTCGACTGAAGATATAGATATTCATACATGCATATAACTACAGTTGCAGTGCACATGCACCGGCAACTTGCTTTCAAGTGTTTACAGACATCCCAATATGGTGGACGGCTTACATACAGCAGACCACAGAAACAGCCTCTAATAGGGCATGTATTTATACATATCTATGACTGCAATAACCTACAAAGATAGTCAAAAATGCATGTTACCACATCGCATTAGTAGTAGTGTAGTGTGAACACTAATACATCGTGGACAACATCAAAGCACCGCCCACTCAGCTGTCAATCATTCCATTGCACAATAAAGAAAGTAAAAATAACTTCAAAAATCTTGTTTAAAGTGCCCCTATTATGCCATTTTTAAGGTTGCTAATATTGTTTGGCGGGCAAGTTGGCGACGTAGAACGTGGGCAGACATTATGCAAATGTGTTACTTCGTGACGTAGAGCCGTAACAGAATAAGATTCGAATTCCTGACTACTCATTTAGGCGATTGCGAGTCGACTCTTTTTTTTGATAGACAATACCTTTATTTATCGTGCACTGTTGGCTTCACAACTTTGCAGATAGTTTATGTTCACATACAGCTACATGACACACTGCATGAAAGGTAATATTCGAAAAGGCATAATAGGGGCACTTTATAACACATGCCAAATTTATAGAAACATACTCTTTGTGTCTGTTTTGTATGTTTGTATAATTTTACCATAACAATATAATGATTCTAAAAAGTAATAACCTATTTCCATCATATTAACATATGATGTTTTTTGGTTCAATTAGAATTATTTATATGCTATAATAATCGTTATTAATATTTTGAGTTAGCGTTTTTTTATATATTTAGATTTCCAGTTTTAGTTTTATGTTTTTATGTAAGTTATGTGATTGTCATTTTAATTAGTTTTTGTTTTTTAACATTTACTAATTCATTGTATTATTTAAAATACAGTTGCCACAAGGCAAGTTTCTCATCTTATATTTATATTTGATTTTAATTCAGCTTTATTTTAACAAAATTATAACAAACTTATAACAAAAAATGTTTGAAATAGTTTTGCAGGTAGGATTAGTTAATAATATTTTGAATTAGCATTTACTTTTATATTTATTTTTAAATTTTTTTAGTTTTAATTTGAGTAATTTTGATGATTTTTTGGTTAGTAAGTTGAGTGATTTTGTTATTTTAATTAGTTTTAGTTTTTTTAACAAGTGATTTTGTTTTGGGGGTGTACTAGAACAGGCTCTCATACTAGGTTGTTCAAAAAACACATTATTTTTCACATATTTTACATTATTACAACACCTCTCTCCCCAGTCTGGCATGAACAGCTCGAATAGTTCCTGTATCAAATGAAGGCCCGCCTTCTGAAATACGAAATGTGCTGTGATTGGTTAGCTGGGCCAGTGTGTTTTGTGATTGGCACTACCCGGCGCCTGGTCGGGAAATGTCATGCCCCTTACCATAGTCGCCTGCTGCGAGCTTCAGTGTAAATATTGCGTCAATATCAAATCAATTTGAGCGCGATTTAAACCCAGATGATTGTAACCACTCTAAGTTCGTCTGCTTTGGGAAAGCTAGCGTGTCTCCGACATAGTGATAACACTCGTTGCCTTCTCTAGTGCAGCTCAACCAAGTCTCGTCCCATTCGTCGATCTTTGTGATATCACAAATCCCGGAAAATATGCATTGTAGTCCAAACGAGTCGTTTGTTGTAGTTTTTGAAAAGTTTTTGCAGATATTTTTCATGCTCAAACAGCAACATTACAGACTAACTAAAGTTGAAAAAGTGAAAAAGCATAATAGGACCCCTTTAATTTACAGATTCATTGTATTTTTTTTTAAAATACAGTTGCCAAGGCAAGTTTTTCATCTTATATTTATATTTAATTTTAATTCAGCTTTATTTCAACAAAATGATAACAAACCTATAACAAAAAATGTTTTATTAAATAGTTTTAGGATTAGTTCATTATCGTAACACTTTGCCTTGTGATAACAAGGTCATTTATCAAGAGACTTATTGACCTTGACACATAGTCATTAGAGTTTGCAGGGCTCTTCTGTATGATATTATTTTCTGTTATACGCATCTTTTCTTCAGAAATAAGCATTCGGTCAAAATTGAAATGCATGTAGTCACAAAATTAAACGCATTCTCAAAATCTGAACAAAAGTGATCACAGGAGATGTTTCTGAGATGCGTGTCAATACCAGGTTTAAATAGCATTCTAGAGACGGATGTTAATACCAGGTGGAACAAGCCAGACGTAGAACTGAAATGAATTAATTAAAATACAAAAATATGATATCTTTAGAAGCTGGTGTTGCCATGGCAAAAATACAGCATGGTGCCTAGGGCTGAACGATTAATTGCACAAAAAATCGCAATTAGATTATTTTCCAAAATCGTTCAGCCCTAATGGTGCCCACGCCTTGCATCTTCCAACTCCTGTTTCCATGACGACCAACAAACTCTCATCAGCAGCTACAGCTATTCCCATAGTATTATTGTACCAGCAGTATGTTACCATGGCAACAGAGCTGCTGAAGTCTGCATGATAAAATCACCTGTGTGCTGCTATAGTTACAGCAATACAAGCCTCTCATCAAACGTGATGCTACCTTTTCTTCTGATGGAATGGTCAGTTTGTCGCTTGCTATGAGGCTGCACACTTGCTCCATGCCCAGATTGAGAAACTCTTCACTCTGCACGACCTCTGAGAAGTGTTGCTCTGTGAGTGTCGATGAGTGGGAGAGAGATTGAGGCTGTCAAACAGAGTTACTAACACATCCAATAAGGAACATAACTATTATGACTACCGTGTGCATGAACTTCTCAGTTCTTTCTTTTATGGATGGACACACACCTGCGTACGTGTTGGCGAGATTGAGCAGCTCTGTGCAGGCGTGCAAATCAGCGAAGGCGCGGATACCGAGGCAGTTGGTTGGGTGAAGTTGAGTTATGAGAAACTCGCAGCAGGCCTTTTTAACTTCCTGTAACTGCAGCAGACCAGCGGCGGGCAAGAGCACCTGAACACACACACACAAACAGAAAAGACCTCACACACGGCTTCATACGAGCCCTTTAAGAATTTTGTCTCCTGCATTTTTACTTGCCCTGACAAGAATTTTACACGCATTAAGGTCAATTTAAAAGGACACATGTACATATTTTCAAAATATATACTGTATGTGTGCGTACATATACATATACATATACATACATACATATATATACATACATATATATATATATATATATATATATATACACAGTGGTGTGAAAAAGTAAAACATTGTTATTGAATTGTGTATATATGCATGTATACATTGTTATTGAATTGTGTATATATATATATACAGTGGTGTGAAAAAGTGTTGGCCCCCTTCCTGATTTCTTATTTTTTTGCATGTTTGTCACACTTTAATGTTTCAGATCATCAAACAAATTTAAATATTAGTCAAAGATAACACAAGTAAACACTATATATATATATATACACACAATTCAATAACAATGTATACATACATATATACACAATTCAATAACAATGTTTTACTCATAAATATGTCACATTACGTAAGTGCAAATGTCGTTTCTTGACGCATAAACCCAGGATGCCCTGTGAACCTATATTGGACATGGGGTGGGCGATATGAGCAAAATCTTATATCCCGATATGAGTAACTTTATTTCACGGTAACGATATATATCACAATAGTTATTTTTGCTTTAAATAAGGTCTTTAGGATATCAAAATTTTAGATACCATAAAAAAATTCATAATTCTTGTCACCAGTGTCAATATCACAAAAAACTAATACTAGCCCAAATAAAAAATAAATAAATAAATAAATAAACAGCTAGCGATTAAATAAGAATAAGAAACAAATTACAAGCAATAGGACAAAAAATACAGTAGAACAAATAAGAAATGCTACATACATTGTATAAAGTGATCAAATGTATAAAAACACTGCACATTCTTCACTGTGTAAATTAAATATATATTTCTTCTTATTAAAGTTACAAAAGTGCTTTAGTCTAGAGCAGTGAGAGATTTTCTCTCTTTTGTTGTTTGACTAACATGAATGAACGACAGCAGGAATATTAGACTGCTGTCACTTTAAGAGCTGCCTGGATCCAATATACTGTTACACATGTTTTCTTTCTCAGCTGTTTGCTTTCACTTAAGAACTTACTGTTAACATGAATGAACGACAGCAGGAATATTAGACTGCTGTCACTTTAAGAGCTGCCTGGATCCAATATACTGTTACACGTTTTCTTTCTCAGCTGTTTGCTTTCACTTAAGACCTAAATTACTGTGCATACTTGCAAAGTTGGGCATTTTGACATATACAAGTGTGTCTTATACCGTTCAAGCCCTATAAAGCGACAAAAATAGCTCTATGAGCACCGTCTTCACGTGCGCGCACCTCTCTGACAGCGTTCAGAAACAGTCTCAGACAATGCGTGCATATAGCGAAATGAGTTCTCTTTCGCTGCTGATTGCGTTTCAAACAATTAATCATGATTAATCACATCCAAAATTAAAGTTTTTGTTTACATAGTATGTGTGTGCATTGTGTATATTTATTATGTACACATACATACACACCTATGCATGTATATATTAATGAAAAATATGTTACATTTATATTTTAAATATATTTATATATAATATGAATTATATGAATATAAATATATGCAAAATATTTATATGTAAATATTTTCAAAATATATACTGTACAGTATGTGTGCATATTTATATATACATAATAAATATACACAGTACACACATATATTATGTAAACAAAAACTTTTATTTTGGATGTGATTAATCGTTTGACAGCACTAGTTTCAACGGCTTAAAACCACTTGTTTTTAAACTGCAATGCTTAAAAACGCGTGCAAATTGTAAGTTTTCATGACCACGTACCACAGCAACGTCACGTGAGTGTGTAACCGTGATAGAGACAGTGCTCAGACTGATCTGAGATTTGCCCCGCAAACATTTCAGCAGTAAATTATAGGCCAGTGTGTCCCGTATTTCTGTCGACTGAACCCATGCCGTTAATTGTGAATTTATCAGAATTCGTTGAGTTTCGGTTCATCATTGTGAAGCCTCCTGTTCAAGATGTTCAACGCATCCTCTGTTTTCCTATTTATTTTATAAAAGCACAACGTTTCCTAAATATTTTTCTCCTTTTTTGGAAAGTCGTGGAAATGACATATAGCAAATAAAACAAGACTATTGATTCTGTGTTATATTTTTATTTACGGGTGGGACGTGTGTCCCCACGACCCCCCGCCACTTTTTGCGACATCTCGCGGCACGCACGGATGTACCTAAAGAAACATCTCCATTTGATAACAAATCCGTTGGTCTGTGTTAAAAAACAGGCGATCTATCGCTGGGATGTGTTACAGCGAGCACTCGTTGCTGCTGTTATCAGTTCTCTCTTGGCACTCATGCACAATGCGCAGTCTTCACACAGACGATCGTACGCTTTGTTCTGTTAAAAGCACAAAACAAAATGCACACAAACATGTCCTTGCTCTTGATATACAATCACTGATGAACACCTTTGGTTTTAATGAGAGGGGAAAAAAAACTACACGAGGGTGGATTAGAACCCAAACCCTCGGAAATGCTTGACAAAAGTTCTACCACTAGACCACTAAAGCACACACATATGATTAATGCAAATTTATATATTTATTCAATTCTGTGAAGAATCTCGGTACTAATTGTATTTTATTATTAATACGTTTATTATTAATTTATATTAATATAGTCGCTTGCAATGTGGGCAGGGCCCGCGTGCGCTGTGGGCCCCCCCCGCGCGGCACGGGCCCCAGTGCGGCTACACTGCCTGCACTGTCTGTAGATACGCCACTGGAGACGAAGGTCCAAAATTTCTGCCAGTTGACAAATTTCTACCGGTTAATCGTGTCTGCCGGTATATCGCCCACCCCTAACTGGACATGTGAAATGGATGTCTTTGGATTATGTCTCACGCCACTAAATGTTGCATTAAGTTAAAATTAAGCCAAGTTGCACCTTATCTGGGCTGTTTTTTAAAGCAAGAAAGTGTCCCATATGTACACCACTCACTCTTTGTCCCTCTATTTATAATATGAGAGAAGCTTAATGCACATGCAAACTGAATTGACAGCATTAATGATGGACCTAGCAGGTTATGGTACCATCAGGGTCATTCTTATTGTTAAGCCTTGCAGCAAAGTTTGGATTCGAGTTCCTCCCTTAAAAATTCGGCCTCATTTTAACACCCTCTGTCTAGTCAACTGTGCAGACACAGACACATAAGCTACTGACACCCACCCACACAACACACACACACACATCCTGGATGTGATTTTCTGTCCTCTCAGAGTAATACCAAAGAACACAACATAAAAAGAATACAAAATCAGTCAACTGAGTTTTAAGGTCATATTTTTATAGCGTGCAAAAAAACAAATGTGGCGCTTCAGTCACCCACACACACACACACACAGTTACCTGCACATTCTCCTCTGTTACTTGGATCTCAGCAGTGTAAACATAGTCGATCAGTATTCCCAGAGTCCAGCCGTCAATCTCTTTGATTCGAACCTTCTTCTGACGGCTCTCAGTCATCTCTCCTACAATCACAAATATTCACAAAATATTCCTTTTGAATGTTTTTTTTTTTTGCTTAATACTATATATATATATATATATATATAACATAATTTATGTATATATATATTTTATAAAAATGCAATATACTGGTGGTGTTGTGTTAGTGGCTCCTAAACATTATAATTTCCATTCACAGTATGAAAATTTTATTTATCAGCCTCAGAGGATAACATTGGGAAGAGTACAAAACCTGAGTGACTTCAATTTATCATACTGAGATCTTATTTGACTTCTAATGTTTTATGCAATTACACACTCAAACATAAGATACGCATGCGTATAAGGCATTTTTTTTATTCCCAGACTATAACTATAGCCCAGCAGCAGATGGACTGCCCTAATGTGACCCTCCACTGTTGTGAATGTGTGTGAGTGTGTTCTCACCTGTAAACATAGCGTGGAAGTACGGACACCCTGCAGCTAAGACGACTCGATGAGCAGCTATCTCCACATCCTCCGCAATGATGGTGACATCACACAACACACTCTGACTGCAGAGAGGGGAAAGATTTCATACATGCACACTGATCAGTTCTTACACACAGTGGCCACAAAAAACTATTTGGACAAAATGTCTGTATGACACTGCATTAGACACTACAAACGTCAAACGTAGCAGCATCTGCAAATACAGGAAGACCACAGAACTAACCTTTTTCTGAGCGATTTTGCAATGATTTTTAAGCAGCCGGTGTTAAGGTGATTTTAGTGGATTTTTCGTAAATTATGTATCATAACATAAGATATGCATGTAAGGCATTTTTTTTATTCCTAGATTCCAGCGGCTCTAGCCCTAATCTTGTCCTAATGTGACCTTCCACTGGTTTGTCTTTATTTTGACCCATATACCTTCTAAAAACAGAAATACTATAAAATATTAATACAATTTAAAATAACTGTTCAACATTTTAATATATTAATAAATCATAATAATAAAATGTAATTTATTCCTGTGACTGCAAATCTGAATTTTCAGCAGCCATTACTCCAGTGTCACATGATCTTCCAGAAATCAGTCTAATATGCTGATGATTTGGTGCTCAAGAGACATTTCTTATTATTATCAATGCTGAAGACAATTGCGCTGCTTAATATTTTTGTGGAAACTGATACATTTGTTCAGGATTCTTTGATAAATAGAGCATCCAAAAAAACAGAATATTTGAAATAAATATCTTTTATCACTTTTGATCAACTTAATGCAATCTTGTTGAATAAAAGTATTAATTTATTTCTTCAAACGGAAAAAAAAAATCTTAAAAAATTACAAACAGTTACGTATATTGTAAATAAATGCCATGAGTGCTTTGATAATTTTCTATAAAATGCAAGGTCTTTTATCCATTTTTAAATGTGGTTAAAGCATCCAAATACTTTCTGTGGCAACTGAATTATTATAACTAAATGACTATTTTAATACACATAACAGCAAAGAGCATGTTACCCAAAATTAAAATGTTGTCTTTGTTTACTCATCCTCATGTCATTTCAAAATTCTGTGACTTTCTTTTTTTCTGTAGATCACCAAACGGCGTATTCGACAGAATAGTTAACCTCAGTCATCACTCACTTTCATTGCATCATTTTTTTTTTTTAATACAATAAAAGTGAATACTGGCAGAGTGAGGCTGTCATTCTGCAAACATCTTCTGTGTTCCACAAATAAACATAATGACAGAAATTTCATTTTAGGTTAAATAACCATGTAATCGCAGACACATTAAAACAGTATACTTAAAGTTATTAAGAGGTACTGCATGATTTCCACCAGTATCTCACACACACCGACACACACCTGCGGAGCTCATTCATGATCCTGAAAGCTTTCCTCATGTGACGTGGATTGATGGTGACCGCACTCTGTTTCTCACACACATCATCCTTCAGCTCCACAGCTTTATGATGGCAAAGCTTAGTGCATCTGAAACACACACACACACACACAGTGGTACATCATCACACACCGTAGTACCATTACACAAGAAGTGACCATATGGCAGTTGTCAAATCTGACATCAGTTCCTAAACATGTGACATAAAGAGTGTTGGAGGTGTGTGGACAAAGACAGAGAGATGTCATGTGAACTTATGGCTGAACAGATTTACTCTATATTGACATTACAGTAGTGTGAACACAAGCATGTCTCTCTCTCTCACAAACACACACACATAGCTCTTACAGTGGATGAATCTCCATAGCGCTGGTTCCGTTCACATCAGTCTGTGTCTCTCCATCTCTGGTCGGGCTCTGTTGTTTAAATCCCCGCTGTGTCCCGTCCACCGAACCGAGCCGAACCGGGCTGGACTGGGTCCTGGTGTGCGGGTCCAGCTCCGCTAATGAAAATAAAAGATAAAAGCGGCCTCACAATCGGTGTCAGTGTGACTGACGTGACCGGATACTGTGCGGCAGACAGGTCCGTTGTGTGGGTGAGGACAGGACACATCCAGAGACCCAAACGCTACAGCTCACACACAAAAACAAGAGTGAAGGAAAGACTGACACACTCCTTCGGCGACAAACAAAAACACCAGCGGCCCCACAGCGACCGCTACTGCTGGAAGACCTTACGACAGACTACTGAGAGACGGTCATGTGTGTTTGGTTATATTTTTGAGACAATAAATAACTGTTTTGAGTCAAAGTGTATCTTAAAGAGGACGTTCTGTTTCTAATTATTATTTCATACGGTTAATTATCATTATACATTGGGGTCGGTAAGATTTGTATAATGGTTTTGAAAGAAATCTATTATGCCCAGCAAAGCTACATTTCATAATAATAATAATAAATACAGTAATATTATAACACATTAAAATATTTTTTTCATTATTCTAATGCATTTTAAAATGTAATGAATTTTCAGCAGCCATTACCCCTGTCTTCTATGTTTTCCTTCAGAAATCATTGTAATATGCCGATTTGGTCCTCAAGAAATATTTCTCATTATTATCAGTTGAAAACATTTGTGCTTCTTAATAGTTTTGTAGAAACTGCAATACATTTTTTTCAGGATTTTCTGATATATATATATATATATAAAGTACAAAAGTACAGCTTTTATTTGAAATAGAAATCTTTTGTAACATTACAAAAATACTTTGTCATACCAATTTCTTAAAAAAAAAATTACTGACCCCTATATAATATTGTAATAGTAGTTATTCATTAAAAAATTATTTACTTTAGCTTATGATAGGGTGTCACATACATAGTGATGTCACATTTTATGACATCACCAATTATAGGCTATTCAATTTCAATTACCAGGCATAACATTTCCCCAATAACTGACAGGAATCAAAAGAAATAGGTGTCCTACATACATGACGCAACATATACTCTGTAAAATGCAGAGAAGAATCTGATCGCAGACACTTGTTAGCCAATCAGAAAACATGGAGGCCAATGGCGTGAGTGTTGGGCAAGTTACCTATTTGCCAGAATAATGTCAAAGATCTGCCTTTTTCATCTTTAAGATACTTTGTATACAACATTAAAGCATCAAAAGTAACAAAGTTGGAGATGAGACATTAGATTTCATTGCTACAGTGTTTATTTTTCCTCAGTCATTTGTAGCTGAATTGTCCAATAAACAGAATAAGTCTCTAAAAGTTTTAACAAAATATAACCAATATTTACAATAGTTGTATTAAAAATACAAAAGTAGTTACAGACTTTGCCAGCTGTCTTTGTAAAAGACGTAGAAATACATGTGATTCTTATAGATTTGGCTGGGTAGAAACACAAGCGATACATTTGAACTATCACAAACTCATGACATTCTAAGTAAAATATAATGTTGTAACCATTTACTGACCATATTATGACCACCTATCATCTATGTAACAACTATAATTTATATATTCTTGACCACAATCTCTTGCTTCTGAAAATCTGTGCAACAATTCATGATTTGTGCCATTAACTCGGATAGTCGGAAACAATGGTACTGACAGATAAAATTAAATAAAAATACAAAACATAAAATATTTTCAAACAGAAACGTGAGAAACATTTGGAAAGTTTTTGGGAACATGATCAGATGAGAAAAGGCATGTTTAAATGGTCATATACTCATGAGTAACATAAAAACACTGATATCAGCACAGAGAAGATGTCTGAGACTACTGAGGTTTGTGAGAGGCAGCTGCTCGGTCTTTTCTTTCTGTCTTCAAGTGTCCGAAGAGAACTACGTCTCCCTCTGTGATTGATTTCAACACTCCCTCTCACAAGCACAACACACACATACAGTGTCTTTAACACGTGACATACTAAAGTAACATTGCATATTAAAACTTCTAATGATATAATACTGTTTCTATGGTCTTGTAACACTGATCTTGCATCATGTGCAACACCTCTCATCATGCTATAATTAAAATGAGACCGTGTGACTTCCGTCTTGTCTTTGTTTTGCAGAACTTATGTTAAAAGTGCCAACATTTTATCTGCTCCTGTCCTCTTTCACAGTGATCTCCATGAAGGTCCGAAATGATGGGCTGTAGTTCAGTAAATCGGCCACGATTCCATATCAACTGTCATATGAATGTTGTCCAACTTAGGGAAAGAGATACGAAGAGTCTGATTAAACTGCAGATATTTGCTCGTTTTCTGTAAAGAAAAGAGACAAAATAAGACCTTAACTTATTATTTCCAAACAATTAAAAAAAGTAAAAATACTAAAATATTATATTATTGTGAAACAAACTATGAAAAACATTTTCATTATTTGAAATAAAATAAACAATTATCTGAGGGAAAAAAAATCATAAATAAATAAATAAAAACATACAAAAATATATAGACACACATAAAAAAAACTATTGAAATGACAAAGAAAATTACAAAACTAAAATGGAAAATATAAAAAAAATAGATTAAAAATATGAATAAAAACTATAATAGTTTCTCAGTGATGCTAAAATAACACTGCTCACGAACAATACAGATTATTTTCATATTTCATTTTACAATTAGCAATGTGCAGAATTGCTTTTTATTTGTTTTTTTTTCTGTTCATCACAAACTACAGCAATAAACTCAAAATATGAATCAGACATAAACTGTGTAATTGTTAATCTGCATATTTCTTTCTTGGCTGTTATTTAATAAGTTGAATGACTATCAAACAATGAATTAAACAAAGGTAAGAATACTGGTAAAAGTATCAATGTAACTGATATTATATCTCTAGCAGATTTGAACAATTTTAAACATTCATTTCTTTTTTCTTTTATTGGACTGGATAAATTTTTTACTTCATAATCAAATACCCACCATCCGGTTGTGGTCGTCGTGGTGACTGGCAGTAGTTGTATGCTGGCAATCTACTGGATGGGTGAAGTGGAGGAGGATCACATGACCTTTTAAGGAATCGAGACCTCTGCAGAGCCGCTTTGTAGTCAGGTGGGCGTCGCCCATGCGCATGACTGTGGCTGTCTGCCTCAGCCAATGACAGAGCAGTATAACCAGGCGGTGTGGGTGGCGGCTCTCTAAAACGTCCCTCCCTCCGACTCGCAGTATTCTTGTTTATGTTTGGAGTTTCGTCTTTTCCACCTCTACGTTTTATCGTTCCTGTGTCTCCTTCCAATTCATCAGCCCAGTAACCGGTAGGTGTGGTCACGTGACTACGTCCCATCCCTTCTGACAGCGTCTCCCAGCTGCGGTTGTCATAATAACCCACACGCTGTGGAATACTCTGGATGTTATCATGGGAACCACTGGAGCAGGACGTCCAGCTGCCACGGCCACTGTCTGCTGCGTCCAATGACGCACGGTCACACTGATCCTGAGTCAAGGAGTAGGATCTGAGAGAAAGAAATATAGAGAGACTTTAAAAATAAGGTACTAGACCAATTGTATTGACTGATCGACAACTTTTTAGGTACTTGTATGCATATATGTATATAAAACCTCTTACCCCAAGCTTATTTGGTCAGGTTCAGCTCTGCGTGTGCTGAGTGGGTGTGTAATCGTATGGGCTTGAGCATGCGTGTGGTCATCAACCATGATGAGATCAGAGGAGGAGGAGCTTAACAAACTCAGCTGATCTGATGCGTCACTCACCACTAACTGTGGGGCTATAAAAGAAAGCATAAATACCCAAACAATTAAATACATCCGAGAATATATTACTCTTTAGAAATGTGAATCCATTTTGAATTGATTCGCAATTAACTGGTTTTCAATTTTAAAAAATCCCATTCAAAACATTTGAACAGGTATTAATTTCTTACACTGATTCATTAAAATATGCATTTCTTTAACAATAACTTGTTAAATAATGCAACATTCAGTGTGATACGATAATCAAGTAAATCAATTAAAATGAAAATTATATAACCAATTCCAAACAGAATTTCCAATAATTTCATGTAATCTTGATCAGCGCATACTGTTTTTTTAAAGCTTTAATTTTTTGTATTTTTAATTCTGAAAGCCATAACTTATCACATATTTTATATGCCAAGTTAACAAAAACCTAATAGATTTTATAGCATTTTACTATAATGCAGTTACTTTAAAACAGTCAACAGAAAAACATCAACAGCAATCGCTGCATCAAAAACTCATTAATTAACTGCATGTACTTTCTATATGGTTAGGATTACTTGCATGTAATTATGCATAATTTATTGTTATTATAACAGTAAGTACATGTAACGTGTAACAAGGACACCTTAAAATGAAGTGTTACCTTATTGTGCAGCATGTGCACTACACTGTACTTAAGAAATTACTGGGTAACATAAGGGAAATACTTAAGACTTAAAATGGTTCAAGGTTATGTTCAGCTTTAGTACCTAGTTATTATATGAAATACATAAAAAACATGTAGAACAGAACACTGCAAAATATAGGGCAAACCAATATTCTTAAACTGATTCAATACATACCTTTTCTTGGTGTGCTGTGAGGTGAGGTATGCGTAGAGGAGAGTAGAGATGAATCATTTGACTGGCTGTCCTCAGGCAGCTTTCGTTGTCTGTCCCGGCCCTCTTCTGAGAGAGACAAAATCTTATGAAGAGACTGAGGAGACTGGGCACCTACAGACACAAAAACCTCATCTCACTGCAAACAAGACTTACAAGTCACCAGCAGAGGACGCTCGAATGACACCAGAATTCAGATCATTTGTTGAAGTAAAACAAGAGAAAGCTCTTACCAAATGGTGGTAGCTCTTTGCCAAGTGATTTCTTGCGACCATGATTTCCATTAGTCTGCTGTGGAGTGGAGCTTCTTTGACTGACAGGAGATGCATCCACTCGTCTCCTCTCACCTGAGTTCTTCAGAACTGAAATAACAAGCACACACATACATTTTTTTTACTATGCAATTTTATCACATTTTACATTAAATTACTTATTTATAATACATATATTTTAATTTATAACTTAAAACATAGCAACAACAACAACAATAATAATTACAACAACATGCATTATTCTAAGATGACAATTGAGAACATAAAAGAAGACAACTAACTTTTGATCATCAATTCATTTTTATCTCGTTCTCAATAATCAAAACTCAAAAAAGCAAGGTGATAGTTTTCTAAAAATGTGTGTGCAACTCACTGGAACAGTGGGCAGGCTCACACTGCAAAGAAAGGTCGTGGAGCTTCTCCTCATCACTCTCGTGTGTTTGCGTGTCCAGATACTGCCGCACGCGTCTGCTCATCATCTCCACCTCATAGAGTTTCTTAGTGCTGAGAAAAGAGCTCCGCCTCCCCTTCCTCTTCCCACCCATCGTTCCAATGTCAGAGAGAGAAGAGCTGCTCACCTGACTTAGAGACCTACACGCATTAGAACAAAAGACACAATAAATGTTAATGCAAAATGTCATTACTGAACACGTCAAATCAACAGCAGAAGTTAGCAAGACAACTAGATAAATCAGCCAGAGAATTTTGCTGGGGAATTAACATGACCATTTTTAACATGCACAAAGAAAATAAATGAGATAAGTGACTATTTTAGAAAACTACAGGTTAATGAAATATTTACATGACTAGAAAGTAGGGATGTGCATGAGTAATCAGGTACTCATTCTGCAACTAAGCAGTCAACTATTAAAATACCAATCAAATTATTTTTAAATGGTTTTATTTTGCGCTAACTAACCAGTACTAACTGGAAATAAATAAAAAAACAGAACTAAAACTATTTAGTAATATTTTTAAAACAACTGTCCCTGCAACCACTGTGCTGGCAGGTATTATTTTTTTTAATATCTCCTTTTATATATAAACTATATAAGCTGCAGGTGGGTAATTATTTTTTTTTAATCATCATGTTTACATTGATGTATATAATATTTTTTTTTAAAGAAAAACATTTTAAACTGGTATTGATGATGTAACATGAGTAAATAAAAAAAGAAGTACATTTACATTAGAGCACTCCACTACAATATTACTCAATGCCCATTCCTACTTAAGCAACACAAATACTTTTATACAACTATATAAATCATCATTGAAAACACTCATAAAAATGCATGCCTTTCTAGAGAATGACAATGAGCATTCAGGAGAAGGAAGTCAAAGATGAGATTTTACATACGCAGCACAATTAAAACAAGCTAGTCTACTGAGGGAAGTGTTAGTGTGGTTTAGTATCACGCAGCAAAAAATTACAGGTGACAGAAAGTGAAAAAGAGAAAGACAGTAGTAGTCCCACTTACCCGAGACTTCTCCACTTTTTCTTCCTACAACAGAGTGCCATGAAGAGTCAAAGAACAAGAAGATTAAGAGATTGAGTAAAAGGAGGCATAAGACACTAGTGCTTAGACAGTGAAGCCCACAGAGCAAAGGCCCAAAAACAAGAAGTCCAGTAAGACACCAAGCACACAAATGAACGTGAGCAGAAACTATCAGCATGGGATATATGCCACATTGTGCAAGAGACTAGCTCGGTTCCAATCCCTAGTGAGCTGCCTACATAGGAAACATCTTAAGGCATCACAGATATGTATCTTAATTTTGCTGCAAACAGCAAACCCAGAACGCTTTGCCACAAATGGAAAATTCATTCAAAATGTTGGACAAGGCAAAAAAATAATTATTTTTCATAAAAAATGTGGGATACGGTGAAAAGATTATTTTACCCTATGTTTGTGCTTTATATCGAGTCTCTTGTATGGAGCACTATTTGTGTGGCATGCACTTGCCCATGTAGTGCATTTTAAATCGGTCACTAATAAGGTTGCATTTCCTGTGCTGCTCAGTAAGTTTCGAAAAACAGCTAGTGTGCTTTTGTAATTTTGCTTTTATCTCAAGGTTTTATTGATGCCATGTGTTTGTATGAAAAATCATGGCTGAATAAGTGTACACTTTGTAAGTGAGTGTACCTAATCTTAAAAAGCAATGCAGGGTCCATGGTGATGGAAGCCATTCGAACCACGTGTCTGATCTCTCGCGCAATCATCCTCAACTTCTCAAAATTCACCAGACCGTCCACCTTGGAGTTGTTGCCTATAAGCACACGTGTTTGATAGAATCATACTTCATTTTCAAACCAAATTCCAAATTATTGGGCAACAGGAAGAGAAAGGTGTAAGTTACCCTCATGGAGGAAGGTGAGGTCTTTCTTAATGACAGGAAACAGAGGGATGACCGGTGGCTGCAGGTTGTGTTTGTTGAGGAGGTTGCGGTATTTGGCCATATTACGAGAAGGGTCAAAAACGTCCTGTAATTCTGCTAGAAGCTTCTCATATTTTCCAGGCAACCGTTCCCATGTAGATCTCAACCGAGCGACGGGTGCTAGATTGAACCCACTGCAAAAGATACACAGAAACACTTAAGACATCGCATAGTGGAGAGAAGACGGACTACTCCTAGCATTAGCAGGAACAAACTTAACAAAATTTTGCAAGGAACAAAAGCACATTGACATGTTTGTATGGTAAGAAGCATGGAAACACATTTAAAAAGACGGCACATAAACACTACCTGATTATGGCGAACATGGAGTTGAAGTTCTTGCAGTCACGGCAGTGAAGGGCAATCTTTATAAAGTGCTTGATGATCTTCATTTTTTTGGCCAGGTTGGTTTCTTGTACTATCTCTGTGGCGACCCAGAAGGTCTCCATGTTTACAAGAGCCTCAAAGTTGCGCAGGTTGGTAGGAGGCTCATGTGGGTGAAGCTTGAAGAGGTCACTGATGTAATCCGTTGGTTCAATGCTGGAGAAGAGCAGATAGTTTCGTGCTGACAGCTGATTGGCTATCTCCATGGAGCTCAAGGACAACAAAGGGACCACAGACTCTCGCTGCATCTCCTGTGCTTCCACATCCGAACACAGCGTCTCTGTCTCCATGTTGCTTTTCAGGTAGTACCTGGCAAAGCAAGCAGAAAAAATAGCCATCACATATAAAATTAAACCACAAAATTGCCAATTTAACTTCTCCAATTTAGCTCTAGACCAAACCTGGCACTCAGCTGTATCCTGTCAGCCAGTTTAGAGAGTTGATCGGGTAGTCGTCTCTGTTTGATAACTCCCTCCTGTGTGACTGACACCTCACAGAGCGAATAGGCTTCAGGACTTGCCGTCAAGCCAAACTCTCGCATCGCCTGATTGGCTGCCTCTCTTGCTGTGGTGTCTCTATTGATCAGTAAGTAACGACTTTGTTGGTCTGCTTTGAAAACACGCAGCACCTGGTCTTGCAATTCTGTGGATGAAAAACATCAACAAACCATAAAACAACTGCATAGAAGTAGTATGTAAACCTCAATCATCCAAACATTCCTGCATAGCACAGATTACATGCAACTTCTACAACTATATTAGGTAAACAGACGTGGTAGCTGCCTATAAGGAAGATGTAACAAGTCAAATGAAAAAGAGATGAAAGGAACTCTAATAACAAATACAGAGGTTAACTGGAGATCCAGATCAAGCAGAATCAGAGGAGATGTCTTCTGCAGAAGACAAAACTTTCAGAGTTTTATTGGAAAGTAGAGCTGTCAAAAGTACAGGTTCTTCAGTAACATGTTAATACTAAAATAAAAAGATTTTCTGACTACAATCACACCGCTAAGGTTTATCCAATTTTACATATATCCAATTTATTATTGCTGGTCAATGATATAGTTTAAATTAGCTGATGATATAAACAGTCCAGCAGTTTATATTTGCTAAACAGTATATCCCTTTACCTGATATAAGTGGGTAAAGTCGTATATACTTACAGTAAGTTTGGGTTGGAAGTGATAATTCGTTACGTGGTGATATTAAAGGGACAGTTCACCCAAAAAATAAAAATGTTATCATCATTTACTCACCCTCATGTCGTTCCAAACCTGTATGAGTTTCTTTCTTATGTTGAACATAAAAGAAGAATGCTGGTAATCAAACAGTTGATGGTCCCCATAGTATTTCTTTCCCTACTATGGAATGGGGACCATCAACTGTTTGGTTCTTCAAAATATCTTCTTTTGTGTTTAACATAAGAAACTTTTACAGGTTTGGAACGACATGAGGGTGAGTATATTATAACAATTTTTATTTTTGGGTGAACTGTTCCTTTAAGGATTATGGAACCTGTAAGGTTTTGTTCAATTTATAATAATTTAATGTAGTGACAAGCCTAATGACTATTTGGTGATGTGCCATCACTGCCACAGGTAAATTAATTTGATAAATTACAGGGTTAGGATTTCGATCATATAGCCCACCCCTCAGCATTTTAACTGAGGAGTTAATTGGAAGTCATGACAAAATACTTACACATAACAGATTTTTACATAGTAGATAATACATAATACATTTGGTCCCCTGTAAACAAAAAAGCTTTGGCTACTATGGTGTCAATATGCTACTCAATTGTTCAAACGTCTTGTAGGACATTCCTCTAACCAACAGTGATCTTGGTAATTTAGTAAAATCTGTTCTGGTATGATGATCACAGACAACCATGAGTATACCCCTCAAAGCATTACAATTAACCGCTCATATTGTGTTTCAGTTAGTGTAAACAGTCGAGATTAAAAAAAATGTGTGTAAAAAATTATCTAAATTCTTCTAAATATAACTGATTTTTATTTTTTATTTTAAACATTCTAATTTGTATTTTTGTTTTACTACTTACTTGATTAATTACATTAGAGCTTGCAATGCTTAACTGAAAACATTGAGAACCAATGTTTACTTTCGGAAACACTTTCAGACAATGTGAAGCATGAACAGAAGCTACAGAAAGAGAGTTGTACATAAAAAGACAAAGCAGTAAGAGTAGTACATCAAAGTCTGAAAAAAAGAAAGGTAATTTAATTACATGACTTGGCCCAGTGGCAAGTTTAGCAAATGGCACAAAGTGTATTAATCTACACAGACGGGCCATTGAAATAAACCAGAAACAAAATGTAATAAAGTGTGTATATAGTCCCACAGCCTTAAGGCGTGTTTAATTTGACCCAGAGCATGAGTCAGGCTTGCCAGACAACTGGCAAAACACAGTCTATTGGCAAAAACATGGCAACAGTGCTGCTACATCTTACTTTCACGAAAATGAGAATTTCCCATAAGTCTTTTTTTTTTTTTTTATCAACAAGTGACAGATTATCCATGGTGATGCCATCAAAGTGAAAATGTTGCCACTGACTCAAGTTTGCAAAAATTAATAATATCTGTACAAGAACGATACTATGCACGGCTAAAAAGGTCAGCAGAACAGAGAGAAGGAAATACAGTCAACTAGATAAAACTTTATTACAGACTTTGAGAAAGAGATAGACAGGCAATTATGCAAGACGGGTATCTAGGAAGACGAACAGCTATCTAGAGAGATGAGTGGAACTATACGAGAGGTGTCTAAAAAGACAAGCAGAACCGCAGCAGTGCACAAATACTCACGAGTGAATCCAGGTGCTGTGAGCAAGGAGAGGGTAGCGGGATCATTAGTACAATCGCACAAATATAACAAAAAGAAGGGAACACAAAAAGCAGCAGTGGAGTGGAATGCATTTATGAGCAGAAAATTATAGTGAAGGTGCTGTATGTAGAATATAGCCATGTCATGTGCAGCATTATATTGTATGTTAAAAACAGCAAACAGTTATTAGGTTGTGAAGGTGCTATGTAAATATGTCTCAACATCAAAATCATTATTTTTGTGTCGACTTTGACGGTTAATTGCTGCTTTGAACGATTATGTAATTGTGGCATCCGTAATTGTAATCGCGATTAGAAATTCGATTAATTGTGCAGCCCTACTATATATGTTTTATGTGTATATATAAATATACACTCACACACACAAACATATACACACATATACATATATGCACACACACACAGTACTGATTATATATATTATGCAGATTTTTGAGCATGCAATTGAGTATTCTGTACGCATATTTACCTGGTGGCTGTGTACTGTAGTCGATGATGCGTTGTTGGCCTTGGGCCAGGTCAGGGTTACTGGATGAGAGATTTCCACTGACTGCCACTGTGGGCTGAGTCTGTTTGTTCTGTCTTAATCCCACAATGCTGTCATCCTGAGTCTGCCCTAACCCGAGGTCACTATACAACAAAAGCACAATGACTCAGCATGACTCGGTATGAGGTGAACATCAATCAGAATTTAACACATACGTCAAAAGCAGTGGATGTGAAATAATGCCCTTCTGTTTATGAAAATATCACTAAGATGACAAGATTCGTACTGATGTTCTTTCTCTTTCAGGATTCTTAAAGTCAGCAATAGTGTCAGAAGAAGAGTTTGTGTGCTTGTATACCTGTAAGGTTTTTGAGGTAGGATGCTCATGCGTGTCTTGTCTAGAATCTTCATGAGTTTATTTCGGCCGCCCACAGTATGTGCTTTGACCTTCTTGCTGACCTTTTCTTGACCTATTACATCCGAACCAGCCCCAAGTTCAGGTACAGAATAACGGCTATTTTTCTTTCCGTCACCAATCTTTGGAAGATGAGGAACACCGTTTTTCCTTTCCTCTGCCACCCTGGCCACCAGCTCCTTGAAGACTGAGAAGAGTGAAAGTGAGTAAAAGATAAGAAAAAAATTTGATATTTATCAACAGCCTGTTTGTATTGGAAGGTGTTTCCAGGTAGGAATCTCACCCAGGAGGTTGGTTTTGACACTCATACAGAGCTGTGTATTGTTTTTGAGAATTTCAGTTGCCTTGGACATCTGCACATTCTCAAACGTCTGCCCGTTCACCTCCAATATCTGCACGAGTGTGAAAAAGATTAGATAAGACAAAAAGAAAGAAAAAATATGTGTAAAGATCATGCTTCAGTGTCTTAAAGGGATAGTTCACCCAAAAATGAAAATTTGATGTTTATCTGCTTACCCCCAGGGCATCCAAGATGTAGGTGACTTTGTTTCTTCAGTAGAACACAAACGAAGATTTTTAACTCAAACCGATGCAGTCTGTCAGTCTTATAATGGAAGTGATGTCACGAGCCGCAGGGTTTAATTTGGTTTTGTTTGTGTATGTTTTTTTGACTCTCAAAGCCGTAATTTCCATCCACTTCCATTATATGACTGACAGACTGCAACGGATTGTGTTAAAAATCTTCGTTTGTGTTCTACTGAAGAAACAAAGTCACCTACATCTTGGATGCCCTGGGGGTAAGCAGATAAAACATCAAATTTTCATTTTTGGTTGAACTATCCCTTTAACACTGCTTTATACAGAGGTTTGAAAGGTGTCACCTGATCTCCACGTTTAAGCCCAGCTTCCTCTGCTTTGCTACCAACTTCCACGCTGCTGATAAAGAGGCGCGTTCCTCGTTCAGCTCCTCCAATCAGTGTGAAGGGGAGGGGCATCTCTCGAGCAGGCCTATTTATAGTAATCACTCTGGGTTTGGCTTTAGCTGCACAAGCTATGTTGAGCAACCGCAACTGACCTGTCATTTTCTGTTTGGATAAATAGAGGAAGTTAATAAAGATGCTAGTCTGATAAAGTGATGAATGACAAATATTTTAAATATGCATTAAAGTAATGCTTGCATGCTGTTTATACCTCTCTTTCCAGATTGCTCTGAAATTCCTCCAAAAAACTGGTCATATCAGGATCTCCTTCAAAGTCACTGAAGTGGTTGTTAACCCATAACAACACAACTCGGGTTACCTGATTAAAGGAGAGAGGGAAGAACTGTGAGTCCCGTCCAACTGACGCTTAATGTGGGTTTCTTTAGAAAAGGTTGATTCAGTCACGCTACCTTGTCCCGTAAACTGGGGTCATTAAACCAGTCTAGAAGTCTCTGTCCTAAAATCAGAGGACTGGGCAGGAAGGTACGATAGGTCAACAGGAAGTCCTCAATATATGTAGGGTCGACAACTGAATGATCCTCCACTAAGTGCTGCATCAGCCTTTCAGCAGTGCCCTAAAAAGTGTACATCAGATTTTTCTTTTAAATGACCACATTTAAAGATCTTTCTTCTTTTCTGGTCAAAATAAATACTAAAAAAACCCACACATTTTAAATCAAATTAATTTAGATTTATTAATTGGTCAAATGGTCTAAGTGAATAAACCATACAATACTGTACAAAAGTTTGAAGTTTAAAACATTTTTGAAAGAAGTCTCTTATTCTCCCCAAGACTGCATTTATATGATCAATATTGTGAAAAATATTGTGAAATATTTTTACAAGTTACAACTTAAATTAACTTTTCTTTTTTAATATATTTTAAACTGTAATGTATTCCTGTCATGGCAAAACTGATTTTTCAGTAGCCATTACTCCAGTCTTCAAAGTCTTTATTGTCACTTTGGATCAATTTAATGCATCCACAATTAAAAAAAAAAAAAAAAAAAAGATCTTTAAAACACAAAATGTGGAGAGGATGTTCTATGGGCTATTATATTCACATAACATATAAAGTCAGAGATTAAAACAGACCAGATTCATCAACTTCAAGACTGTAAAGCCGAAAACTGATTTCTCAGTACTTTTTCCAAGTCAGTCAAGATTTTTCTAAAAAACAAAAATACCTTGACAACAATGTGTCCCTTGCGGGTGCCCGTCCGGTCGAGTTCTCGGTGTTCTTTGACCATGACGATTTCTCCTTCCTCCTCCACTCGCTGTGTGTTCTGCTCAACCTGATTCAGAATGCAGCAGTAGTCCTGCTGGGCAATACACACAAACTACACACACACACAAATAATAATGTTAACTGGCGTTTTTTTGCGTCAACATTTTATGCATTATTGAACGGGGCTTTTTATTGCATACACTATCACCACCTTGAATAGATATTCAATTTGAATAAAAGTGCATTTCTAAACTAAAATACAAAAGTTTACAAAAATAAAATCTAGATAAAATTTACTGGCATAAACAAGCTGCTTGAGGACTAGTTCACCATTATGCCCATCTTTACTATAAACACCCTCTTACCTGACAGTCGTCCACTTTGGTCCTCATGACTCCAGTCATCAGCTGTTTTTCCATAGAAGGGGAGACACCAAAACTTCCACCCATACACACACTCTCACTGCCGCCATCTGGATATATCACCTCTACTGCTCCATTCAGAATGACTGACCATGAGTCCAGCTAAAACACACACACATTTGCCTGTTATCAGCTGAACACAAATGTAGAGATGAAATGCTGCAAAGGGACCCGTCTCACCTCTTCACCGTGGTTGAGCACGATGGTTCCGGCCCGTTCCACAACCGCAAACACCATGACGGCACAGAGCTCCCTCCGCACCGAAACACTCAGACTGGCAAATGCCGGAAGCTGCTGCACAAACTCCAGCAACTGCTCTGTTTACAGAAAGAGAATGTGAAAATGAAAGAGAAAGTGTAAGCGAAACTTAAAATGAAAGTAGCTTAGTGAATTTCCATCACTGAACAATTCAAAGCACAAAAGTGTACCAATGTCATCATCTGTACGGTCCATAGGATCTTTCTCCAGACAGTCTCTCACAATATCTCGACTCATAAGAGGGTCCGTTCCCCTCCCTACATCCTCATCCTCATCATCCTCGTCCGAGTCCACTGCTGTTTCAGGAAGCCCGCTCAGATCCATGTCCCCACATTCACTTTCAGTGGCCTGTAAAATAAATAAAATTTTCAAATAATGATGTTCATAGACATTTAACGGCTTTCTGTACTTTGTGACCCGCATTTACAAACAGACAAAGCGAATCACGTGAATATGATTGTGTGTGTACAGATGGTGTGTCAGTACAGAGGTGGGTGTTGGCACTCTGAGCCGACTGTGTTCGTACATGCGATGGATGTTTGTGTGCGCGTGTGAAATGCTGATCTGTGGATCAAAAGGTATGTGTGCTTGAGGACTGACATGAATAGGTTATGGAGAGGTGACAGATGGACCACAGAGGAGGGTGGGGGAGTCCTCTACAGGACAGGATTTAAATGTGTGCGAGTGTGTGTGTCCCAGATGTTCACAATAAATCTCTGTCAGGATGCGCTTCTGTTGCAGAGTGTGTAAGGAGATTGCTTTATCTAGGGATAGAAACTCAGTGTCTCTTATCACCTGGTAAATATCTGATAGGCTGCTACTTCCTGAATCACTGGCAATGCTGGAACGTGATTGGCTGGAAGTCATATGGGAGTGGCAACTGTCGGCGGGATGAAGCTTTGAGAAGTCGGCAGGAAGCTGCAAGAGAAACATACACCGTTACAAAAAGAGTGATAAATTAACAAATAAATAAGCATGATAAGAAATAGTATATTATTCTAGAAAATAAATGAAATAGACATTTTTTAGATGATTTTAGGTAATGTATATAAGGGAACTTTCATATTTTCTGTGATGTAATTGGTAAACATTCTTTTTTTCTTAATACATTTTAAGTACCTTTTAGCTTTAAGTTAATGTAAATTGTCCTGCAGTGACAAAGTAATTTTTAAAAGTACAAATATTCCACAGACTTCAATTAATATGAATTAAACTAATATAATTATACTGCATGTATAATAATATTTAAATTATTGTTTAAAATAGTTTTAGCTGGAGTATTGCATGTCACATTACAAGACACTGCTGTCATTGCTTTAAATGTCAACTATGTATATGCATAAAAACAATATAACAATTCTTCCCTGACACAAGCTTTTGAGCAAGCTTCTAGTTCATCAGGAAACCAAGGATTAATTTTAAACCCCTGTGTGAGTGTCAGCACAATTACTCGTTAATGGATGATGTGTTCTCACACGCACAAGTTCAGCTGAACAGTGGCATTTAAAACATCTAATAATCCATCTACTCTGAATAATTTTAGTCATTGGTCGATAAAAATAAAACACACAATGAAGTATTATTGCTAGCAGTGTGGCATATATCCACCCTGCCCAGGCCTGGCAATCACAATTCTTTGATACAAGCAAACACATAGCACCATAAAAAGGTCCAAAAAGTAAACAAATGTATTGACTAATGACCAAAGCTTTCATCAGTTAATAACCCAAAGTAATGTTTAGATCTACACACCCTTACCAACACCCTACTGTACAACATTCCCTGAGGCTTACTACAGTAAAGTTGATGGGTTCATGTACTGATGTCCTAGATCAGATGGCCTACATACAGTGACCCTACAACAAAATCACATGTAGAATATACTCACGCAACTCAAAAACTCAATAATGTAACCCCTTAAACAAATCACTGATATGAAAACATGAAGTCAAATAAAAATGACATGTATTAAACAATGACAGGAAAACAACTGCAAAAACGAATAAAAATCAAATCAAGTATTAAGTTGAATAACATAACCAAAAACAAAATTATGCAGATTAACAATGTGAATAGAATTCATGAAAAATAATCAATTTTAAATTAAATTTAGATTGCACAACAAAACCAGAAACAAAAGCATGTAGATTAATAATTGAAACAGAATTCATTAAAAATAAAATTAGAAAAATAACTAAAATTAGACTGCAGACCAAAACCAGCAGTCCAATTATGCATATAATTTCAACAAAATTATTTATTAAAAATAAATTAGACTTTAATTAAAATTACATTCACAAAACAAAACTTCTCTCCTATTCAGAATATATTTGTTCACCAATTGCTCAATTCACTAATACTTTGTCTGCTTGTATACTGTTAATGTCAAAACTTAGTCCACCCTTTAAATTCAGCTGCTCCCTAATACTTTATAAAATGAAGCATGCATAGCTAAACAAATAATGCATGCATTTATTTACAGGTAATGCATGTGTGCGATTAACCTGTTGTTGTAAAAGAATTACACATATTTTTAAATATGCAGGCCTTTGTTTTTTTTAAGAGTGTGTGTGTGAGAGAGATACTCACAGTCCTGGTCTCCTGTCTCCTGACTCCATAGCCATTAGACAGGACTAGCTGTCTCATAGCCTGCAATACTGAATGCCCAACCATCCTGTGTGCATTTAAACTAACCTCTAAAACATTATCAGTCTCTTTCTGTACCACACACTGTTCTAACCGCACCCATTTACTGTTAAAAATATCTATCTCCCCAATGCACTCACTCAGAGAGAGCATCCCTCTCTACTGAAATCAGCCCATCAGCCCATCACCACAGTAACAGACAGCACTCTGGAAGAGAGTGATGTTTCTGCAGACACAATTTTCATCAGACCCTGCCCCTCTGTCCCATTCACACACACACACACACACACACACCAATGTGAGATCATGGGATTATCAAGAGGTTGGTATTGTTTAAGCGGAGGGGGGTGGGGGATGGTTGACACCCACTGCCCTACTAAACCAGTCCGCAGGGTCAACCCTGCAATGACTGACAGCTAACTGAACAATCAGTATGGCGCATATATCTGTTAAGAGACCGCCTTCCTGCTGTCAATCATAACCAGGCCCATTACAAATCAGAGGATAATAAAAAACTAATGCAGAGAGACAGAGACTACATGCTCAAAGTGCCACAAGGGAGAAACTGAGAGTGATAGAAAAGAAGATAGGGAAGCTTTTACCAGATTAGATTTGCTAAGAATGTAGCCAAGACTATGGCTCTGTTCCAAAACCTAGTGATTGCTGTCTACATAGGCTGCTATTTTCTACGGTAGCACTCTCTAGAGAGCAACTCAGTGGGACAAAGGCCCTGTTTCCACCTGGTATATTTGATGTTTTTGCAGTGCTCAGCTGAGATGCATTACCATTTACGCCTGGTCTTAACATGCATTTTAGGGTGTTTGCATGACAACAATGTACAAAAAACTAAAATGTTTTCCTATGTATTTTTGAAAATTGCCCATTCACATGGATCCCTGAACATGTCTAAAATCACTGTATTATGCATGCCAGGCCAGTAGCTGGCGATGTCATTTTGTAAAGAAACACTAAGCACCTGCTCACAGATGCATTCTTCAAGTGCTCATGCAAACCTATAGACTGCGCATGTCTTCACAGTTTAATGAGTTTTCTACTACCTTTGGAAGTGGTCAAAAGTTGACAACCTCAAAGCCTTTTAGACATTTAAATCTGCATTTAGTGTCTTAATTTCTGATCGGATTTATGAAAATGCATCTTAATTAGGGTGTAAACATGGCCAAATAGTGCTCCTCAAGTGAGAATAACTAGTGAACCTTTGTTTCGGAGTGCTCAAATCACTCACACATGCACTGTTGTCTTCGCACAAGTCCGCATGAATGCAAAGATTTGGGCTGCAAACAGACAAAGTGTGACATCATGCAGACGGTCACTGAGCCAGAGCAGAATGCAGACAAGGGAAGTATTCTTTCGGCTTTATTGTGCCAGTATGGTTTACTGTGTGAAAGCTGCAATGTGTACTTTTCTGTGTTACTATCAAAATAATGAGAACAATGTTTTCATATCTGAGAACTTGCGTCAATGTGTCTATATTAGAACACTGTGCTACAGAGTCAAAGCATTTACACCTTTTGAGAAAGTCAACCTATGATTGGTTTACGTAATAGTTGTTTTTTGCAAATAAAGCTGACAGAATATAGCATTTTAACAAAATAAAAAACACAAAACAGCTTTGAAGATATTCGATAGTATTAAAAGGTAAATTACCTGGGATTTTGAGCATTCCTGCATCAAGACAAAATAACAAAAATTAATATGCATTCCATATGTTAATTTGAGGACAAATAAAGTGACACATTACATATAAGTTTTTTTTATGCTGATTAATAAGCTCTATTTTGTGTTAAGATGCACACACTTACATTAAAATCAAATAATATGTATTAAAGTGCTATGGTGCAGTCACAATTAACAATGTTTGGGAAATTTTCATAAAAAAAGAGTCATTTTAATAGGAATCTAATATGCGACTGAGTGAAAGATTTCCCCATGCATATTTCGCAACTGGTTCAAGATGGTCACACAATTCACTGCACTGACCAACAGAAAGCTTCCTCTAAGTGAGAGGCTTTGCCTAAGAAATTTTGCTAATGTGACCGCACTTTTAACAGTTGCAACTATTTGTATAATCATAATGTGATCAAAAGGGCAGATTTAAAACTGTATATATGTGTGAACGGACCGAGTGGTATCCTGGTGGCAGAGGGGGCTTGCTGACTGGATAATGATCAACCGTATCAATTATAGTCTGTCGCTCTCCGCACTGGTTTATCTTGCGGAATCTTCTTCTGGACTGCCGATGAGATGCTTGTCTTTGGAAATACTCATCATTGTCATCCATGTAGTCCACCTGGCAGAGACAAAGAGTGGTTAACTGTATCCCCATCAAACTGATACTGGCTTATTGCACATTTACAGGCCTATGTAACTCACCACAATCATTTCTGAAGCCTCAAGGACGATACACTCACATCCACGACGCAAACTACCCGCAGAACGTTTACCAAAACTGAAATAAAACAGCATACATCACACAAAACACTGAACAGGACACACAGAGGAAAGAATGGGGCAAACCAAACTCAAACAAACACTCATACCTGCTGCGGGGAAGAAACATGGACTCCTTTATAAAGACTGAGCCAGAGAGGAGGATATACCAGCAGGTCCCAATGTCATCAGGACTAGAACACACAAAGACATATATTACAACATTACCCACAAAGACACAATGCTTCTATTTTAGTCCATTCTTACTATTATATTCCGGGTGGAGCAGTGACCTAACAACACACTTGCCACTTTGGGCAAAGGAAACAAATGTAATGAATCATGCAAATGTGGGCGAATGCAGTAGTTTCCAGAGCAAAGGGGCACCAGTGGTTTGCTAGCCTCGCATAGCCAGACTTTTAACTATTCGAATTAGGTCTTGCTGCAGAACCATCCAATTAGACAGTAAGAGTCCATCTGACCAGCATTTAAAGTGACCAACCACAAACTTTTTTTAATGTTATGTGTGTGGATGCAATATCAAAAAGTTTTAGAAAGAATACAGAAGAAGATAGTACGGGTGTAACACTTTAAAGCATGTCTCATATTTAGGACAACCTACATTGCGCACTTTTCCCACATCAGCTCACTCTGTGTCCTCTGTTATTTTTTTAGACTTGTTTGCAACAGTGTATCACTTTATAAATTGATGGGAAATTTTCAAATATGTGTACTGTTAGACCCCTAGAAATTAGCATAAATGTGTTAAAGGAGACATATTATGCCCCTTTTTACAATATGTAATATAAGTCTCTGGTGTCCCCAGAATGTGTCTGTGAAATTTCAGCTCAAAATACTCCACATATCATTTATTATATCATTTTGAAAATGCCTATTTTGAGTGGATGCAGAAACACGCTGTTTTTCGGGCCTGTCTCTTTAAATGCAAATGAGCTGCTGCTCCCCGCCCCCTTTTCCAGAATAGAGCTGTGCCATTACAGCTCGTACCTGCTAAAAACATCTGTTTTGGTTCTGATTATCATGTTTTTCGCTCTGAAATCATGCGTTTTAAACCATATGAGTTTAAACTTCTGATATACGGTTTTCTGAGTGCACACGGACAGAAAGCGGCTGTCACAGCATGTGAGTACTAAACTAAGTTCTCATTCACACACAGGATTACGTTAAAAACGCACATGAGTTACAAAAAACAGTTGGTTATGTCCGTCAAGGTAAACAGCTGGGAAATAAATCGCATGTTTATTTTAGATCTGTTTGACACAGGAATTGTCACTTGCACAATCGAGGCAGTGTCACATCGTCACTAAAGTTTATAAATTGCGTTACTTTTAAATTCTTGCCAGTGTTTAACCATTCAGCACTCGCGCGCTCTCCTGAAGACCGTGCACTCACGCACACTCGCAGCGCACACACATAATGCCAGATTCACATTACTCCGTTTGCAATGCGTATGTGGTGCATATCTTTTCTGCGCTCATGTTAACGTATTAATAAAGCGTTCACACTGCGCACGGTTGCGGTCCAGCAGTGCATTCAGGAGCGTTGTGTCTGCAGCAGTGCAGAGATCGTTTCCGCACCGAGTCTATTTTTGCTGTGCTGTAAGCGCTGAATTAAAGTAACAGCGCATTGTTTGCAGTAAATATGAACATGGATTGACACGAAAATGTAGTAATTACACCATAAATGCATATTATTAAAGTCTACTGTGTTGCACAGTCAACACATATGGCTTTTTGGCTAGGTTTAAAGGGACAAGAGTCACCTAAGAGGGGAATTCCCCCCATTTTCAAAAATGAAATTCAGGCCCTAAAAATCTTGATTGGAGTGGAATGATAATTTGGTATATTCCAATGATATGGAAATAATAAAAAGAAGGCTTTTAAAAGATCGGTATCGGTATCGGCAGATACTGCTTTCTGAGATCGGCCTCAAAAATCCTGATCGGAGCACCCCTATCCAAAAGTATTACATTCGGGATATTCAGTATTGTTCAAAAATACAGTGGATTTTTCAAATGCTTTTAAAAGAAAGTTCACAGTTAGGCTGTATTTAATTGATCAAGAACACAGTAAAACAGTAATATTTTGAAAAGGTATTACAATTGAAAATACCTGTTTTCTATTTTAATATATTTTAAAATGTAATTTATTCCTGTGATGTAAAGCTGAATTTTCAGCATCATTACACATGATCAGAAATCATTCAAACATGCTAATTTGGTACTCAAGAAGCATTTCTGTTTGGATTTGAAATCAAAATAATGGATAAATGTTGTGTTTGTGGTAAACAGCCACGGATCAGTAGTGGACTCCTGTGTGAAAGCTGCTTCCCCTCTCACAAGAGTCACCTAAGAGGGGAATTCCCCCCATTTTCAAAAATGAAATTCAGGCCCTAAAAATCTTGATTGGAGTGGAATGATAATTTGGTATATTCCAATGATATGGAAATAATAAAAAGAAGGCTTTTAAAAGATCGGTATCGGTATCGGCAGATACTGCTTTCTGAGATCGGCCTCAAAAATCCTGATCGGAGCACCCCTATCCAAAAGTATTACATTCGGGATATTCAGTATTGTTCAAAAATACAGTGGATTTTTCAAATGCTTTTAAAAGAAAGTTCACAGTTAGGCTGTATTTAATTGATCAAGAACACAGTAAAACAGTAATATTTTGAAAAGGTATTACAATTGAAAATACCTGTTTTCTATTTTAATATATTTTAAAATGTAATTTATTCCTGTGATGTAAAGCTGAATTTTCAGCATCATTACACATGATCAGAAATCATTCAAACATGCTAATTTGGTACTCAAGAAGCATTTCTTATTATTAATAATGTTGAAAACAGTTGTGCTGCTTAGTACTTCTTGTGGAAACCATGATACTGTTTTTCAGGATTCTTCAAATAGAGCGTTCAAAAGATAGCTCTTCCTCAGAAGCCAAGCACCCAAACATGATTTTGTTCCTCAGACTGAAACATGCCAGTTTGAGAAAGCACTTGCCATTTTTGTGTGCGAAAAGAATCAGAGAACAAACTGTTGGTGGTCCTTGGGCATGCAATATGAGGTTGAGACGGGTGGGTTTTAAACTATGCTGAGGGAAACCATATGAGCCTACGCATTTTGCACAACACAATTCCCAATGAAAAGAAGCACATGGCTGATTTTGGAAAGCACAGACTTTGACAGCCTGGTTAATGTAGGCATTGCACCACAGTGATTTACTGCAGATAATGGGAGGTTACAGTTAGAAAAATGTGGGGGGAAAAATGGGGGGAAAGTACATAAGTGATGGGGAATGTTCCAGGTTTTGATGAGCTAGCATGACTCTTTTTTTCACTTTTCCATAAGAAATTTTGGCCAGACTATGTAAAAGGATTACTTGAACGTTTAAGTATGAACTGAGCAACAAAAAAAAGGAATGTACTAGATTCAATACAAATTAGGCTCAATCAACAATATTTTAGGTGTAATGTTCACAAAAAATACAAGTAAATGTAAAGTGTAAAATATGAAGTTTGTATTTTTGTTAAATCACTAACCATTCAATAAGACCCTGACTTCAATAAGTCATCCATTATCAGGTGCAAATACTTTTCTAGGTGGATGAATTTATTGTTATGTGTTACTGTTGTAATGCAAACAAGTGCATGTAAACAGTCCCTTTCTGGCATGCTTACAGGCTAACAAAGTCAGCTTGGATGTAAGACACTTTACAGACAATACTCTCATGCCAACAAGTATACCGTTTATGTCCTGTGGTTGTACTTTTGAAACCGTGTGTATTTTAATGTTCATTTCCTGGCTCAATGTGCTCAGTGTAACTGCTTTTTTTTACCCAAAATATTTTCTGTGGAAACTGATATTGTGTCACTCACTAATACTGTTGATGATATTTAAATATTCCTTTAATTCCTTTCATTATATCAGCGGTAACCCAAGCAAACAGGGGGTCCTGAACAGAATGTTTTATTTTAATAAGCAGTGTGTGTGTCTATATTCAAAAAGCCTTTAGAAGCTTAACCCCCGTCTGTAGATGGACGTTACAGATTTAAATGAACTGAGCACCAGACAGATGTCGGTGTGTGTTTGTGTCTGAGACAGAGAGAGGGAGAGTAAGCAGATGTGTGTGTGTGTGTGTGTGTGTGGACAAAATCATCCTTGTGACTTTGATGTAAACCTCTGATAAACTGACCTAGAAAGTCGTGGCCTAATGGTTAGAGAGTCGGACTCGTAACCCAAAGGTTGCGGGTTCGAGTCTCGTACCGGCAGGGATTGTAGGTGGGGGGAGTGAATGTACAGCTCCCCTTCAATACCACGACTGAGGTGCCCTTGAGCAAGGCACCGAACCCCCAACTGTTCCCCGGGCACCGCAGCAAAAATGGCTGCCCACTGCGCCGGGTGTGTGTTCACGGTGTGTGTGTGTTCACTGCTGTGTGTGTGCACTTTGGATGGGATAAACGCAGAGCACTAATTCCTAGTATGGGTCACCATACTTGGCCACATGTTACGTCACTTTTAGATAGAGATACATTTTCTGACAGCCTTTGTGAGTGTGTATTGAGTGTGTGTGTGTGCGCGCGTTTGGATACTCACTAGTATAAAACCTCATTAGCTTCATGCTGTTCATATCGAACTGTCTCACACATCAACCTGCAAATGAAATAAACAAGAGTGTTAAGCACATTCCCTCTGCAATGTAGAAATGAAAGTACCCTCAGTCAAACACGCTGGTACCTGAGCTGATGTTCCCTCAAGTTGGACAGCGCTTCCATGCCATGGAGGTACGAGTACACGATCTGCAGATCCTGCAAAACAGAGACATAGAGAAGGTCATACACTGCTACTTTACAGTGATGCCACTTTACATGAATAGGGTACAAACTGATGTCCTATTTACTACCAAAACCATAACATTTAGCTCTGTGCCACATTTTGCACGCAACCATTTGCTGTTAACAAATGATTTCACATTTAGCATTTCTAAAAATTGTGACACCCAAGCATTTCGACCTTTTTTAAAGCATGGCATGAAGACAAGCAAATAATCTTATTTCAGATTATTTCAACTTTTTAGACAAATTGTATTATTGACTGCATTTGTCAAACTCAACAACCAACCAATACTAAAGTTATTGTAGGAAAAAAGAAAAAACTAAATAATACATTTATCAATATATCTAGAGCCCAATGTGTTTTTTAAATGTTAAAAAAAAAATGTTGTTACATAATTTGTTTATTCTATGTTCATTGATGGAAAAATAAATCTATATTTAGATATGTCTCAAATTTTGTAAACATGGCAAACCTAAAAATTGTTTAGTTAGACTTTAATTTAGCTGAGGACATTTTTTAAAAGCACCTTTTTCACTTGTAATTTTTTTTGTGGGGGAAATAAATGTTTTATTTAAGAGGTTTAGCAAACCAAACACAAAACACATGACAAACATGAGCAGCAATAAATAAGTAAATGCATATTATATAAATATTTTTTACAAACGTATACAAGGACACAAATTTCCCTGATTAAACCTGTTTTACCCCTTCAAGTCACTTAACACCTGCGTGTATGTACACCAAAGCCCCAGTAGGAGGTGCCCTATATATGTGAATATATACACAAACAATAAATACACATCATACCTATACCAAACACACAGTATATGCACAACCCTACTTAATCATTATTTAACTCCGCCCATCTTAAGTTACACAATTAGTGTTTAATAAGAATGGAATGTTTGCAGATACTCCATCATTCACTCCTTCACTTTCAGGTCTCTTTTTTCCTCACTACTTCTGTCATTATTCTGTTCCTCTTTTGATAAGATAAAAGACAATATGGATGTGTCTCACAACCTAGCAATTTAGTAGTTCATTATGTTGGCCCAAAACATTGCTGAGCAAACCTTAAAAATATTTAAAGCTAGCTACTTTTGTTTTAATGGCAAATACATTTAAGGGTTGTTGTTGATGTTTGTTACTGCCACAGTAATGCAATGTTAGGTATACAACAGGACTGTGTGCTTGCAACGCACTGGTCAAGAATTGTGTCTTTGTTATACATGTTGCTGGTCTAATAGACACTTGTCTATGGATTATTTGATAAGCAAATGACAGATTAGGAAAATCTGGTTGGACGAATGGTCAAAGACTGTTCTGTTAATGCAGCTGAACAATCATTCTTTTCAATGAGGTTAGCTATATGAACCTATTATGCAAGAGCATATCGAATACCAGGAAGAGGAAAGAGCTATACACAGCAGATGCAACCACATTAATGCTAAAATAGAAACCCTTTATTCACACTTCTGCAATGCGAGAAAACAGCGAGACGGAAAAACCTCAAGCCAAGTACAAGTACCTTCAAAGACCCAAAATTATTTTCATAACAGAAACTAAAAAGTGACTACAAACTAGTGTTGTCACAATACTAGAATTTATAACTTCGATACAATACTGTAAAAAAAATATTCACATTTTATTCAAAATGACTTAAACGCAAGTCAATCTGGTGCACTTTTTGTTGTGATATTGTCTCAGTCAACATCACATTCACATT
Source organism: Sinocyclocheilus rhinocerous (assembly GCF_001515625.1). Classification (NCBI taxonomy): domain Eukaryota; kingdom Metazoa; phylum Chordata; class Actinopteri; order Cypriniformes; family Cyprinidae; genus Sinocyclocheilus; species Sinocyclocheilus rhinocerous. The sequence continues at coordinate 120,955 of NW_015634016.1, read as the reverse complement.
TTAGAAAGCCAAACAATTTGAATGATAATAATAACAACTTTATATTATTATAATTATTATTATATCTAAGAAAGAATTATATTATGTTGTAATACAACTGCAAATTAAAATGAAAAAGAATATTGTATATTGTTGTATAATTATATTATTTTAGTTTACTGTAGCAAAATTGGAATAAATGTCTTCATTTTTCATTTGCCAGTTACACCCTTAAGCATGGCTCAATGCCAATTTATATATTACAGAAAAACTACTAGCCTAATTTATACAAAGTTCAAACATTATGAAAGGTTATCAGATATAAAAAAAGTGAAGTCAGTAATAAAATAAGAACAAATAAACAAATTAAAACCAATGATACAAATAAACAGAATAGAACATATACAAATGAAAACAGTTTTTCAGGCAGGTCTAACAGTGATTTTCTCTGTCTTTTGTTGTTTGAATTACATTAATAACACAGCTCGGTTATCTTAATGCTGAATGGATCTATAATGATACGTGTGATTTCTTCCTCAGCTGTTCATGTTTCCTGTTTCCAGTTATGACATAACTGACTGTGTTTTTGACATACCTTGACATATTTATCCATTCAAGTGCAAGAACACACAAAATAGAACTCAATTCAGCATCAGCGCGCTGTCTGAGAGACGCAGGTCTCTGTATGGGTGCACAGTAAACACTGCACGAGTACAGAGTTCTCGATTGCGTGTTGTTGCGCTTAAATGTTTAAACTGACGAGACTTCGTTTCGCTAGATAAGACCCTTATTTCTCAGCTAGAATCGTGCAGAGCCCTTTGAAGCTGCATTGAAACTGCATTTTTGACACTGAAATCGTTGGCCACCATTGAAGTCCACTATATGGAGAAAATTCTTGGAATGTTTTCCTCAAAAAACTTAATTTCTTTGGCGACTGAAGAAAAAAAGACATGAACATCTTGGATGACATGGGGGTGAGTAAATTATCAGGACATTTTTATTCTGGAAGTGAACTTATCCTTTAAACACGCGCACTGGGTCTTGCAGCATCAACTGTGAACTGGGCTGCTGAAAACACTGGATTACGAACAAAGTGAAACTGCGACAGATTAGACTGTAGTGGGTCGTAACACCATAACAGAGCGCTTCAACTCAATAGAATGAGACGAGTGTCACTGAGTGAGTGACAGGTGACATTAGGGCTGGGACGATAAATCGATTCAGAATCGATTCGTGGATCGATTCTTAAGATTTTCAGAATGCATCGCGATTCCTCTGGAATCGATTCTGAGCTTAGATTTTAACAGCAGATGGCGCTCTAATCTAGTTTTTATCCGCACACTCAAATGCTCATGAAGAAGAGTGCTAAAGAGCACTTGTGCGTTCGGCTGATTCATGTAATTCCACCTCAGCTCAGAATGCTTTTATGACTTGAGATTAATGTAAACACAGCCCACTGTGAACACCTTTGTAATTCGCTTCAACCTTTTCGAATTTTATGAATGATTATTTTAGGTTCAAGTGTGTGTAAGGATTTGGAAACAAGCAGAGTACGGCTGTTTCTAAAGCATGCAGCGCCATCTGCTGTTCAAAACTAAGCTCAGAATCGATTCAAGAAAGAATCGCGATGCATTCGGAAAATGCTTTAAGGGACAGTCATGCAGTCCTGTTGACACAAGTTTAGTGTTACCAACTAGGCATTTCCTGCGACTTGGTATGAGATTTCAACATTTCACGGATGTGATGAGGTCATATTGGCTCTATGCTTAGGTTATGATGACGGCTTGATTCATACTGTCAGAAAAGAAAAACAAACTACATACAATGAGGTCCAAATATAATATGATATAAAATTAATTTACACAAATACATATAAGAGTGAAAACGTACATAAAATTCAGACATTTCTTATTTTTACATCACAATGTTTAATTATTTTTAATTTGTTAAAATTGTAAAACTGATTAATTCTAGGTTTAAATCTGAATTTGAATCCCAGATTTTCAATATGTCTCAGAGTTTGTGTGAAGTGAAGTGAAGTGTGGAGACCTTTAAAGGCCACAACATTCACACATAATCTGTACCATCAGCTCTTCACAGTAAACTCACTCAAATGGGACATCAGAGGCGTGACTTTCCTTCTCTCCTCCCTGACATTCCAACAACCTTTCTCATGTTCTTTGACTCCCCTTCAACCCATCCATCCATCACTCCCTCATCCGCACTCACTACAGTCAAATGAAACTAAATTCAAACTGCCCAATGGGTTCCATTTAGGGGTGGTGTGCTGTGGTCTGCAATTGGTTGATTTGAGTAGAAGGGCAGGGATGTTTATTCTTGGACTATGGCATTTCCTCTTTGAGAGACAGACACGCACAAAGAATTCTGATTATGGCAATGGACTGAGTCCTCTGAGTCAAGAGACCAAGGTCACATTTCAGTTAATTGTAGAAGACCTGGCCACTGGATCACTCAAATAAATGAATAAATTCTGGAAAATACTTATTTGCACACTTGTTTAAAAATAGGACATTCACTTTCATTTTCACTTATAAAAGTACAATGTTTTTGAAACAATGAAAAAACATGTCAGTGTAACTTTAAGTTAAGTTACAGTTCCTTTTCAGTGAAATAGCAACAGTTACTGTTCATTTCCATTTTCTCACAGCCTGGCATAAGAAGTTTCAAATCCTTAAACTAGCCCTACATGGATTTACCAGAATCTGAAAAATCACCCATTATAAACGGGGTTCTCACACATTTAGACAATTAAATTTGCACTATTTCTTTCCAATTGTTTGGAATAACTGAATCATTCAAATTCAGACTAATTCAAATTCAGATGCATACCATAATTTATCTAAAAACCAGTTTAACTATTATTGAATAAAAATAAACTCAAACAATTTAGCTTAGAAATAGTACATTACTCATTTCCTTGTTTCACTCTACTCAACAACAATATTAAGTTGATTAAATATTAACAGCTACAAAAACATCTTCAATATTTTACACAACTTTTAATATTTTATTAACATCTGTGACACTCCCAGGCCTCAATAAATAAATAAATAAGTTAGTTAGTTAAACTCGATGACTGTGGGAACACTCAAACACAACGATTCTTCAGGGAAAATGAACTACCTTCTGTCTTCTGTTTGACCCATGTGCCACTAGCTGTTTCCATCCACCTATTTTTATGCGCATTTTCGAATATCGCATTTAAAAAAACGCTGGATGGAAAGGCCAAGATGCGCATAAATTCTAAAAATGCGCATAAAAAAACGTATGCGCACATTTGATTAGGATAAACCTTTTTATCCGATAAGAAAAAATGCACAAATTACGATGTAAACACATTTACCGAATAAATTTTTCCATGTGCATCGAAAAAGTCATGTGACTTTGCCCTATGAGACGGGATAACTTGCCTAACCAGCGGACCGATCTCATTCACAGCATCTATATGTTATTATGGTCATTCTGAAATGCCTGAGCAAAGTCTGTCGTCAAAGTATTTCTGTATAATTGTCTTACACGACTGTGTTCCCAAACAGCTGGCATCCACCTCCGAAAGCAATGACTGCATTTACTGTGTTTCGTCTGCACGCTCTGAGGCGCAAGTAATTTATCATATATGAAAATTACTATATCCAGTGGCTTCTTCTTTTTATAGTGATATTTAGTGCTAGTTTACCAGGAAGTGGCAATTTTGTTCTCTTTGACTCGTTTGATGGAAACGGTGCTTTATTCGCGAATGTTTTATGCGATATTCCAGTTTTGCAAGACCCTAAAGAATCATATCAACTTGTGGAAAATGGGCATCTGATGACCCCTTTAAACTAACTAGACACTAGTAAAACAGTAAGTAGGAATTAATTATATTACCAATAACTATCACCAACCAATTATATTGTAGGTATTTGGTGCGTTACCAAGTTCAACTGGTTTTTGAGTCGTGTGGTATTACAAAAGATAACAGTGAAGAAGTGTTTTTATTGTTTAAAAACTCAAACAACATGTGATTTTGCACTATATAAAACTCAACATGCGATTCTGCATTTCTCTAAAAGCCCTTCCAGGAGGTCTCATTCACTAATGGCTGATTCGCTACTACACAAAAACAGGCAGGAGGGAGGAAATGAAACCATTGTTATGAAACTGCTGGGCTAATGTGTTTCGGAAGAATGTGAATCAATTCCAAAGTCCATTTTTTTACACAATGCCTAAGTAAAATTAGACTGTATAAACATTGTTATTTTTCCCAACAAGTCACAAAATCAGATCTTCACAATGCAAAATTATTTTTTACATTTTGTGATACAAAGCTGTTTTTGATGGCAGGTTTTTCTAACTGGAGTGAAACATAAAATTCAGTAAATAGCAATCAGAGTATACGCGGGATCATTGGAGCGCTCAAAATTTGCTAAACCTTCTTGCTGTCCTTACACAGCCTGAAATGCCCATAATGTATCACAATTGATCTGAGCAGATGGTTCCTTTTCAGATTTGATGTATGTTTCCAACACATCAGCAAGCTCAAAAGATTTAGTAAACCCTGACAAACAGATGTCCCACATTAAGTCATCATGCAGATGAAACATGGCACTTTTATGGCTTGGAGGAAAAAATTATGAGATGTGTGTGGGTGGCATAATTGTCAAGATTGTTTTTTTCTACATGGCACTGTTTTTGGTAAATGGAAGAAATGATATGTCATAATTATGAAACGGGTAATTTCATGGAAGCCTCAGAAGCAGGGGAATAAAAATCATTTTCGGATGAGTTTTATTTGTTCAACATTAGTGTACATGCTCTTCTGGAGCTTACACAGAATCAACAATACATACAATAAAAGGCAAGAGACTTTAGATGACATTTGATATGAGAGAGAGAGAGAGAGAGAGAGAGAGAGAGAGAAAAAGTAAGTAAGTAAGAAAGTTTAAATAAGTTTTAAATACTTTTTACATTTATTTGATATTGTATTAAAAATGTAAGGTAAGGAAATGAACTGGGTTACTCTGGGACAGTTGTGTTACTTTCAAGCTGTTTAACAAAGCATAAAAAATGGATCACAACAAATGAAAGATTTTAACTGCAGCTAAAATATGAATATTTTATACAAATATTAAAAATGAATGTGAAAGTTAAACCATAATTATTAATTTTCCTTGAATTAAAAGCACTCTTGTCAGATTGTGTTTCATTCGATTGTATTTCATATTCAGCTTGTGGTCTGTATAATTGACCCCTTGCTCTTAAAGTGTTTTTGTGAACGTATACATTAACAATAATCATATTAGTAAATACAAATCTGTCACGTTCCAGTCTGATTTAAGAATTACAACAACACCTTTAGTCTTACAATTAACACTAAAACAGGAGTTAAAGACTAAAGTTTAGTGCCTAGATTTCAATCTCAATCAAGTTGTTTTCGCTTTTCTGTTTGTCTCTCTTATTCCCTCTTCCTCCTTTTCTTCTACTTCTCTCCTATCTCAGTACATCTCATTCTTCTGCTCTTTTCCTGTTGCTCTCAGCAGCAAGCACACCAAGGCGAGGGTCATTACATGAGGAAGTAACACCTTAAAACTCCAAAGTCCCTGTTGTACACTTGCCCTAATATGTGTGTGCTCACGCTCACGGACATAACAGGCTTATAAAACATAATAACTGGCAGGGGAACACAGACAATTGGTTATGCAAGGAGAGAATGGAGTCTCTCGCAAGGGCAAAGCTTCAATATCCTGAAATGTTTACAAATGGATAATAGCAAACGGCACACAAACACACTTCCTTACATGCAAACAGACACACACACCACAGTTGTGAGAATGTTGTGCACAGGCACAATCATAAGTAAGTTTCAGCGCGGCTTTCCGCTCTCATTGTGGGCATCTGGTATCTTAACCATGTATGAGACTGAATGAGCGTGTGAAAAAGAGAAAAAGCAGGAAGAGAGAAAAACATAAGATTGAAAAGATATATAGGCAAAACAATTGATTATAGTGTGAATTAGGGCAGGGTGATATTCTTGTTATAGTCACAATTATTTTACTTAGAAAAATGAAGAAACATTGTCACAAGCACAGTGATTTCAAAGAGTTTTCTAAAGACTCAGAGCGGTTTTGTCTTGCAAGTAAGAAAGTGTTAAAATGTTTCTTACTGAAACTCTGATTAAAGCAAAAACAGCATCAGCGTAAGCTAGATTTATTTGAATCAGCACAAATATACTGCACAGACCTAGTGGAAATATATGACTGCAACAGTGTGACTAATTCTTTGACCCGTGCCACCGTTTCACAAACACCTGAGGCCCTGACCATAAACCAACTGCAGCAACGGTACGTCTGCTTGTCTACATGATGGCATCTGTGGAAATGCTTATAGTAAACAATAAAAAAGAAACAGGAAAATGACAAAAAGGGAAAAAAAAAACAATGTGGCAAGTCCTTATGGATCAAATACTATTGGCAGTTTACCAATTTATCACCTAATCTAAGTTCCTGTCCTTTTTCCCACCACTGCTGTGCTACCCCATAATATACTACCGGACAAAAATCTTCATGAAAACTATATTACCTCTTTTTAAAGTCAGCATTAAATTACAATTTATCCTATCTATTTTGTAAATGCATGTTACAGATAGTGATATTTGGCATTTTTAAAATATCGGCATCGGCCGATGCGTTCGAGGCGGGACTTTTATTTTGAC
>NW_015634016.1:106189-106481 GCF_001515625.1 Sinocyclocheilus rhinocerous | reverse complement strand
ACAAACACCTGGGGCCCTGACCATAAACCAACTGCAGCAACAGTACGTCTGCTTGTCTACATGATGGCATCTGTGGAAATGCTTATAGTAAACAATAAAAAAGAAACAGGAAAATGACAAAAAGGGAAAAAAAAAAACAATGTGGCAAGTCCTTATGGATCAAATACTATTGGCAATTTACCAATTTATCACCTAATCTAAGTTCCTGTCCTTTTTCCCACCACTGCTGTGCTACCCCATAATATACTACCGGACAAAAATCTTCATGAAAACTATATTACCTCTTTTTAAA